>NW_027108603.1:286664-289403 GCF_000696795.3 Halyomorpha halys
TATATAGTGACACTTACCACCCACTCAAACGTTAAATACCATTTTCAAATATAAATTCTTGTGGTAGACTCCAGATTTGTTTCAATAGTGTATTATAATGTTATTTAGGTTAGACTAATTTAGATTTTACTATCCCAGTCCAATATAAGTTTGGTAATCGAATATTCCGGGAACATGTGGAGTGTACTGTATCTCCATGAGTAACTGAGATTCAAGTCGCAAGTTACACTAGACATACTATACTTCGTTAATCATTTTTGAAAACTAACAAATGCCATGTGCACTTAATTCTCTTCCCAGGCATTAGTTTGTTTTCGCTAATAGCTAGAAAAAAAGGGGGAGGACGCTTAGTTGTTTCATCGTAGGACTGAGCGTTTAGAATCTGGGCCTTAATCCTTAGCCCTGTGCCAGCCTGACGTCACATGTGGCCCAGAAACAATTACGCCCAGCTAAAAAAAAAATGTATCAACAGGGCTCAAAGCCGTTTATCATTGTTTTCAATAAATTCCACAGTAAAAGTGACTGGATAACTTTTATTTTGAAAATTAATGGATAACTGTTATAAAAGACTTTTTGTTTTTAAAAAATAATTGCTGGATCCAATGATCGCACTTTCAGCCACTGTAGTTATTGTCATCACAGTACAGTTGCAGTAGATAGCACGTTGCTTTAATGAAGCGACTGTCACAATTTAGTTTATTATTATGACAGTAGTTTCTTCACAGTTTTACTGAATATAGCGTGATAGGTGACAGAACCTGTTGTGACAGTTCAGCTACTATCACGCTGAACTTTATAAGCAGCTGTTGCATAAACTAAGCTCCTTTAAAATATTATTTTGGGTTGATTTTTACGGATGTTGGAATTATCCTCAAGGCTATTAACGGCCGCCATAAGATATATTCAGAAATAGGATCGTTAAATTCGATCAGTTTCGGTGGCCCCTTTTGGCCCGGCCTGATCCGCCACGCCTCTTGGATACAACACTTCGTATCTTTGAAGTTGCCTGAGAGCTGTGGAGAACGGAATAAAGTTCTCAAGTAATCCTATAAAGGGCTTAGGAGACTTTATAGGGATTAGAGTTATTCCTTTCCTTCCCGGAGCACTCCTGGATGGATCGTAACGAAGATTTATCGTAGTTATCAATACCCGAAGCTATTAGCCTTGGAGAAGTTATTAGTGACGCTGCGCAAAGGTTCTTATAGGTTTTTAGATTTATGACCGGCGTCAGGTCAAGTTGTAATATAGTTTTCAGTTTTAATATAGTTTTAAGACTTAGCCTTGCCTTTTGTATCTGTCGTATAATTTTCCGAGTAGTCATTAGTTGAGTAATGTTAACGATGTTTTCTCCCCTTTTAGAGATATCCCCCCCCCTTTACCCTAATAAGATATTGCATTCTTCGTATATGTCTACATTATACTCTTTTTTTTTTTGCATCTTTTTAAAATGTTTATTATGTACATGTACTACCAAATATTTTTTTTTTATTAATACAAACTCATGAAACATAAAGTTAGCTAATTTTCAGTGAAATATTTTATAAATAATTTTTTTTAAATCATGTATAATTAATGCATACATATTCTTTCTTCTATATCCAGAAATCTTGATCACACCATTTCCTTATTTATTAATAATTTTAATTTTTTTTTAAACATCTATTATAAACCCTTAAAATTTATTTATTTATTAACGTTTTTGCGCTATATAATTGTTTTTATTAAAGCAAAATGAGACAAGCCGTTACTATCAAGATCAATAAGTATTAACGTTACAAATATTCATTTAAACCACTTATACACAATACCTTTGAGAAAAATAAATGATAACAATAATAATAGTAAGATGAATAATAAAAGAACTAAATATAAATAAATAAAACACACTATAACTTTTATATTTTGTTGTTGTTTGTAATCATGCAATGGATAATATCAATTTATGCCAATGGGGGTCGGCCGATCTCAGCAAAGGAGAATTTAGGAATTCCTCCGATTTTTTAGAGTTTCAGATTCTTTATAATTGATATCAAATTATTTATAAAGAGAAACTAAATATTAATAATTCTAACTATTTTTTTTATTGTGGCTTAAATCAAGTACAAAATGAATAAAATAACGCGTCCAATATTTCGGAAATATTCTAGCCTGATGGAGGCTAGAAATTCTGGCCGAAACGTTGGCACTTATTAATAAGTTTTTTTATAACTTATTTCTGTTATTCTCTGACCTCACCCCAACTATCTTCTCCTCACATACGTAAGAACTTGTGAAATGAATAATAACTTTACTAATTCACGATTAGTAATAATAATCTAATGAATACATCATAAGTATGGAATGAACTTGATTAAAAATAAAAATAAAATATAAAAAAGAACAAAATATTTAATAAATATTATATTATACAGCATACAATAATACATACAATATCTAATATGATATATAATAATAAAGAAAACAAAAAAGAAAGGAGCATTAAGACTGAAGAGCAACTAAAAGATACAATAAAACAAAATGATATAAGATATGATAAAAATAAGGATTTAAGTAAATCTAAATAAATAACATATATAATTAAAGATGTATATATGTGTATATTACCCTCTCTATATAACTAATTTCATTCTAAATATAATGAATCGAGGTTAGTAAGTGAAGTTAAGAAAAACTACTGGCAATTATGGTTATTTGCTGAATTAAAATCAGTTACTGAGATTCATAGAAGTAAGAAAGATA
>NW_027108603.1:289513-293126 GCF_000696795.3 Halyomorpha halys
GTTGACCGTAAAAATTGATATATAAGATGATGGTCAGGGTTGCGTTCAAAAGTGAATAAAAAATAGTTTACAACTATTTATTTTCCAACGTTTCGCCCCACTTTGCAGGGCTTCGTCAGGGCTAAAAAGATACAAAATGATACTATGATAAGATACAATGATAGGAATAAAAATACAAAGATAAGATACAATGAAGTACAATCACTTGTTTTTTATTCTTTTCATTGTATCTTATTTTTGTATTTTTATTCCTATCTTTGTATCTTATCATTGTATCATTTTGTATCTTTTTAGCCCTGATGAAGCCCTGCAAAGTGGGGCGAAACGTTGGAAAATAAATAGTTGTAAACTATTTCTGTTTCACTTTTGAACGCAACCCTGACCATCTTCTTATATATTAATTTTTTCTTAGTGTACACAATTGAACAGATTTATACTATATAGTTTCTATTACGTTTCTTACTGCAGTGACGCTCATACTCAAAACAACGGTCAAACGAATAACACTAAAAGATAACATATAACACTCAAAGGGAACAAACAACACTCGAAGATAATATTTTAATCGAAAGCCGCCATTAATAAAGGTAAAGGTAAAGATAATACGTATTGTAAGATGTTTCAAAAAAAGAAGAGACTCTTATCGAAGCCATTACAGAAGACCAGCTCTGAGCTCAATATTGATTAGCCCCCTCCCTTCTCTCGAGATAGCTCTCAGTTCGAGGGGGTGCTTTTTAAATGCCAACCATTCAGTTTTAACTCAAGTATTGTATCTTAATTCAATGTAATTCTTCACGGTTTTAAGGAATCTTCATTCTTACGTCAAAATAGGACAGGATGCATATTGCAGTATTTTAGTTAATTTTTAAATTGGTAAAATTATAGTAGAGCCGTGCAATTATGCCAGAATCCATCTTGTAGTTATTGATTTTATGGTAAGGCTAGCAAGATAAAAAAGAAGGAATATCAAAATTCAAACTAAAATATTAACATTAAATTTAAATAATTTAGATTAATATAAAATATATACAATTTAGATTAATGTTTGGAGTACCACCGATGGGTAGTTCTTCACAAGATTTCCAAGTGTATATGAAACATACAACATATTTACTAATTGTATTTTTTTGTAAAGTTGTAAATTACATTAAATAAATAAATAAAAAAAATTTAAATAATAAGCAAGAAAAATATTGCTATATATATACCTAAGGAAAAAAATAGATTATAAAATGTTTCGTGGAATTGAATATTAATGAAATAATTATTACAGAACGCCGAGATTGATATTTTTCTACATAACTTTCAGAGAAATATTAAAAAAAAAAAAAATCTGTACGACTACAACTCGTGAAGGACCAGGGGATCTGCACTTTGTAAGGAAGTTCTGTTCCTAGACCAACGGTTGTGCAAGTAGGTGATCTGGTCAGAATCACACTCGACCGCCAGATTTTTACCCAATTAAGGGTGCCCAATTTAATG
The DNA here is from genome assembly GCF_000696795.3 of Halyomorpha halys. Lineage (NCBI taxonomy): Eukaryota > Metazoa > Arthropoda > Insecta > Hemiptera > Pentatomidae > Halyomorpha > Halyomorpha halys. The sequence goes on from NW_027108603.1 coordinate 290,996, forward strand.
AGGCTGGGTGTTAAAATCAGATTAGGATTCCTTCTGTTATGCACGGTTACTTCCCTGTGTGTATGTATATAATTAGTCTGTGAGGATAACGAAAAAAACGTTTTAATTTTTGCTCTTGGAATGGAATGAACGTAAAAAATAATCTGAATCATTGTTTAGTAATCATGGAGTGGATAATATCAATTTATGCCCGTGGGAGTCGGCCGATAAGATCTCAGCAAAGAATTCAGGAATTCCGAGGAGGGTACTGTAAATTGTATTGTTTCAAAGAGCTTTATTTCTTTTTGTCCGCTGCATCCCTAAGGCCATCTGTAAGTATTATATCTCTCCAATAAAGATATTTAGAAATTTTAGATTTTTATTTTTTTCGGATTCTTTACGATCGATTTAAAATACTGTATAATGGGAAACTACTATTTAATAATTATAATTGTATAATATTCGGAAATTTTATTGAATTTACCCTTTTACGATTTAAATGCGCCTGAAAATTGAATTCTGATGGTATTTTAATTTAGTTTTCAGAAAAGACTGAATGTTTTACACTGCTACTATGGATACAATTGTTCAGGACAAATTAAAATTAAAATTAAAGGCATTAGGTTTTTTTTTAAAACACATTTTTATTGCATAAATATAAAATGTACAATATTTACTATATAGGTTTGGAATACCTCCTTCCACAAATCAATTTTCCTAATACAAATTAGACTTAACAAACTTATCTATTTTATATTTTGATAAAACGAACCGAGGGGAGAGGGGGGGAATGATTGAAACAAAACAAAATACTTAACATTGGAAAGAATAAAATTTCTAAAACTCTTTAATTGGTAAGATTACTTCCTTTGATTAACAACAAATTCCTCGTAATATTTTATAAATAATGAAATTAAAGAGGAAACCTTCTTTCACCTAATTTAATAAGTTAAAAAAATATATTTAAATCGCTTCCAGCTGTTTGCTGTCAGGTACCGGGACAGGTCTTAATATTTTAGAAAATACTCATTTGAAAATGAAATATTGGAACCTAAATGTTCGTAATACTCTTGTATTCAATAATAATTATTCGACCAATTAAAAACATGTGTACGTTTTATCAAAATACTTAAATATATTATATCCACGCCGATTTTTTGTTTTAGTTAATTTCACAATTTAGCTCAATATATGTAAATTTTCTTTTCAAACAATATTCCACTTGCTATGAGTAAATGTTTTAAAGATTAGATAAACCTGGATCTATTTTAGGGGCGGGAAGGGAATGAAATGTTCCCACTAATTAACTTTATTAAGAAACTAGGTTTCGAAATAGATATGTATAAAACAAAGTACGTAATCAACAGTAGGAACAGGAGAAATTTCGGTGATATATGTAGGACGAAATATATGTGAATAGCTAAGTAGGTTTAAGTATTTAGGTTCAACGGTAACTAGAAATAACAAAAGCGAAGTATTACAGGGAAATTTAGAAGGCTACAAAATGCTGAATTGTGGGAACTGAACCCGGTAAATATAATTTAGGTTATATCATTGTGGTGAATAAAATTGCGAGTAAGGTTGTCGGACTTAGTAACGAACAGATCCCTAAAGTGTTAATAAACCGACGGGTAAACGTCCATGGGGTATACCGAAACGTTGGATTGCGTTAAGAATGATTTAGTAATTTTGGGTTTGGAATTGCGTCACTGGATAGTTTTGTATAGAGAATGATTTTTTTTATCGACATCGAACCCAATGGTTCGCTAAGCCTTAATTATTATGAGCTCTGTATGAAATTGTAACGACGTCCTATTTCATCAACTAATACTCATTTTGATTTTGACCTAATGACTTCTTGCACAACCGTTGGTCTAGTAACGCTACTTCCTTACAAAGGACTGCGCCACTTTTAGTTTAATTTTAATTTTAGAATTTTATGAATTTAACGTGAAAAACAGAAATAAAATATAAACTTTTGGTGTCAAATTGAAAATTTATTTTATGTATTTTTTTTTTATGCACAACCGCTGGTCTAGTAACAGTACTTCCTCACAAAGGACTGCGCCACATTTAATTAAATTTAATTTAAGAATTTTATGAATTTAACGTGAAAGACAGAAATAAAATATAAACTTTTGGTGTCAAATTG
>NW_027108603.1:294061-300399 GCF_000696795.3 Halyomorpha halys
TTAATTTTAATTTAAGAGTTTTATGAATTTAACGTGAAAGACAGAAATAAAATATAAACTTTTGGTGTCAAATTGGAGATTTATTTTATGTATTTCGCAAATCAAAGAAAAAAATTAAGTGACTGTACAATATATCTATGGACTGGTAACTAGTTTGTAAAACATGCACGAACTTTCTAAAGATAGTATCTGATTTAAAATTTCTAAACAAATCGATAGCTTACTTCGCCGTGAGTACATTTCCACTAACTTTACGAAAAATAAAAATAAAGGTTTTATCTTTCAGAAAAATTAATGCTTGTCAATAATTTTTTTAATGAAGAGATTTTAATATAAATTCTAAAAATCTATTTAATGGAAATATACTTAGCATTACATTGAAGTAAGAATCGAAATGATCTAATTATCATATATTTGTAGGATATGTAGAAAAAATTGTATTTTTCTAAATCACAATAAAAAGCTCCATAGTGGCAAAATGTCTACCTTCCAGTTTTGATAAATATAACTGAGCTGACCGGAGACGTGGTCAAGTTGCAGGACTTCGCCAAAGTCCACTTTCTCGGCTTAGAGTTGTTCACCTTTAATGCACACATTCACTTCCTATGTTTCTTTTCTCGCACGTGCTTCTTACGCAAGTGGTGTCTGGATTAAATCGTGTGTTAAAATTATTTCTACAGTTTTTCAGAACCTTAAAGGTGGGAATTACGGATTTATTTCGGATAGTATATGTTACAGTAAATTTGCCTGACACAATCATTATGCGTGATTGTTGGTCATAAGGTATAATTTAACTTTGAATTTGATAAATATTATAAATTATTGAATATTCATCAAACAACTCGACATTTTATTACTTTCACATGCCTAAATATGGAATATATATATATTTTTTTAATATCTTTATTGAAATTAACAACTGTATATTATATAATACATTCAGTATATTTGATCTTAGCAAAAATGGAGTGGTACAGGCGTGTAGAGCAACTACCCATTGGTAGCACTCTAATGACATTTTACATTAGCAGGTCTCGTCGGAGGATTGTCAGGAATGGAAGAGGATGCAAGGTTATAAACTTAAATATGGAATATAAATGTTGCAAGAGCAAAGTATTACAATTGTAAAAAAATTATGTTTTCAAAGGAATCACACGTTTTGAGATCCCCTTCGTCAAAATAGTAAAATACTCTGTGTTTATGTGAGCAGCTTAGCTTATTAATAAAAACTAGTACAACATTGAGATGACATATTTAGAGCAGCTGTATGCCTGGAATATTACTAATATTATTTTTGTCTTCAAAATTGATCAATCGGGAGTGGCAGTTTATATAATCGATTCCAGTTGTTTTAAAGATTTTCTCAAAAACTGCTCGAGCGATTTGATTAGGATTGGAATCGATCAATCGATGTGCAACTAGGCGTTCTTTAATATCATACAGGTTTTTGCTTCATTGAAACAGTGTTACGTCATAAATACAGAATTTTTTGTAAAATTCTTCTTCTTAAGTTTTATTTAAAATGAATGTTCCTTATTTTTGTTTAATTGAAATAATTAATAATAACACATTTTCATAGTGATAACATAAACTATGAAAGAATTAAATTATTAATTTAAAGAAAAGAGGAAAAATCTTTGTTTGAAAAATATTCGCTTTGAACAAGTAGGTGGTCCTGATTTGTTCTTTGCTCATATATTATCATTTAATATCATTATTATTATTTTTGTTTATATTTATTTTTTCAAGACGTTTAATTAATCTCTACTTTCTTTTTTTTTTTTCTTTTCCCCTTATTGTTTTAGTTTTATGTACGTCTCCTGTACTTTTTTAATTGTATATTTTACGTATTTTTTAAAAATTTTTACTCTCCCCATTGTTACTTTTTTTATTCTTATCATTGGTTATTCAACTTTATTTCAGATTGATACTATTTAATGTCTGCCTTCCTTTTATTTAAATGTAATTTTTTATCACTTTATCACTGTATCTTGTTGTTGTAATATTCTCAGTTGTTTCTTTGTTTTTTTTTATCTTTTTAGCCCTGCAACGTGGAGCATTAAAATAGTTATAAACTATTTGTTCTTTTTTTTAACCGCAACCCTGACCATCTTATATTTAAAAATATTTGTTCTAAGTTGAAAATAAGAAATGAGAGTAGTAGCCATAGATTAGACAAAAAAGAAATGTAAAACATATTAAGTCGTAAAATGTGATAGAAAATGGCTGAAAACGCGTGAATAAATTAATTTTTTTTTCGGTTTTACCAGTCTGATTAATATTTTAATGCATTAATAGTTATTAAATAATTACTTTTTATATATTTATATGCTATTCTTATCTTTTTCAATATTGATTCTAAAAAAAAATTAGCATTGGATAAACAGTTGAGAAAAAAAATGAAATAAATACTAAAGGGACTCCAAGGTTGGATGCTGATCACCAATCGGCAACCATTGGATCAGTGTTTATTAACATTTTAAGAATCCGTTTGTTACTAAGTCCCACAACCTTAACGCCCATCTTAGCGATGCTATGAACTAAATTTTATTTACTGAGTGCAATTCTATTAATTCAGCTTTGTGTAGCCTTCTAAATTGTCCGGTTAACTCATCCTTTTTCGGCTCGAATATTTTGTACAATATTCGTATACATTTTATATAATATTTTGCATTGAAAAACCTTAAAACCCGCAGTGCAAGAAGGTAAAGTCTTAAACTTATCTTCTTGTTCTAATGTATTTCCTTTTCTATCTATATCACCAAAATTCCTCCCGTTCCTACAGCTTATATTTTGTTTTATCCGAATTTATTTCGAGATCTAGTTTCTTACTAGATTTTGAACTCAGTATATATTTTATATATTGATATTTTTTTTAGTCGAATTTAGGTTTATTGTTTCCTCGTCCTCTCTCAGTAATGCCAAATCATGATTATACCCAAGTGTAAATATTTTATCATCTAAAGCTAAACACTATTTTCTATTGCGTAACATTTCTAATGAAGTGATAGATTAAATAAGAGGTAATAGAGAATCACCTTGTTTTAAACCTGACCAAACCTCAAAATTTTCACAATAATAATAATTACCGATTCGAATATTATTAAACGTTTCGTTCATGCCCATCCGTACTAGATTTATTAACTTCTTTGGAAATCCCTGTTCAATCAAAGTACTGCTACATAAATATATAAGAGGAGAATGTACATTTTAGTAACCTGTTATGTTTTTATATATCTGAATTATTTTTCGAAAGAAAAATGTTAAATTATACAAGGAGAAATACTATATAAAATAAAGAATTATTATAAAAGGTTTATTTGAAAAATTAGTACAATTTCTAAGTAGAGGAGTAAGTGAAAATTTTGTGATGCAAAATTGGCGTGCACTTAACCAAATTTCACGTTTTAGAAATAAAAAAACAATTTCGGTCCCATCTCTCTCTGCAGGCATATCTGTGGTCTGGCACAATTGGATTGGCATAAACCGTCAATCCAATTTTCATTAAAATTTCAAGAATAGTAGGGACTGGTATCTAGTTGTCCCAAAAATATTTTGTATTTTATACTATTGTACTTATCTGACTTTTCAAACGGACAATTATAGCGAGTAGGTTGGTCGATGTACGACATGTCTCTCAATCCAAGGCAATCCTTCCCCGTCGGACCCGCCCCGCTAAATCCCCAGAGAGCGAAGGCTATTATCACTATATTATCACTTTTGAAATATTAGTATTTTATACTATTGTACTTATCTGACTTTTCAAACGGACAATTATAGCGAGTATGTTGGTCAATGTACGACATGTCACAATCTCACAAGAGGAGATCGTAACACTAATACGTAAGGGTCAATGTAAAAAATGTCCTTACATGTGTAAGTAGGTAGTATAAACGCACTTTTTTCATTATTTTCTACTTCGGATAGTCCTCGTTGGATACGGCGGTCCGAGGAGCTGGGAATAACTCCCAGGCCCGTTTTAGGTTTTATTATGTTCGTCAGCTGCAGTCTCCACCACTTACTTCTTTTTAGGAAGTAAATATCCAAATAAAAATACTTTTACTACTTTCATTATTCACAGGTTCCAATGAATTAAAGATTATTGATATATTAAATTAATTATTTATCTTATTAATGATTTCATAGATTACTAAATGTGCATCATTATTCATGAAATAATTTCATTTACTTTTGGCATTGATGTCTGAATTTTTTAAACAATTGAATCAGGAATTAATTGAAGGAACTTCTTCTCTAAGCAACCCAATACCATGATAGCCATAATCCATTTCTTAAAAGTCTTCTCTATCAGTGACCAGCTCTTTCCCTTACCAGATTGTATGATCGTTTCCCCTCAGTTTTTGTTTCCCACATAAGTTTTGAGATATTTGTTTCGTATAAAAACGAAAGATGCCAGCAGCAATATAAACATTATTAGCGCCCCGTTTACTAACTCAAACTTATGCAAGGTTAGCAATGCTATATCCTATCCTAAACAGAAATTCCAAACTAAAACCAGAAACAACTGTTCTTAAATTTAAAACAAACCTCAGGCCACTGCTGATGTGCGGCTGTGAAGTCTGAGGAGCGGCATCCCTCACGAAAAGGAAAAAACTACAATATTTTCAAAATAAAGTCCTAAGAATCGCAGTTAATGCTCCTTGGTTCATAAGAAATAGCCAATTGCATCGCGAATTACAAGTGGAGTCAATAGAGGATTATATCAAAAACAGTTCATGAAGTTCCACTCCTAGTTGCCAACAGTTAAAGGAGCAGTGACCTACAACCTGGGAAACCCAACCTCAACCCGAAGATTGAAGCTCAGACTGCTGTAGGACATTCTTTTATAAATTTTTAATAAATATAAAATTAATTCTTAGTCACACTACCTTTTTTTTTACCTTACATTTTTTTTCTCTCTTTTCTTCTCTCTTCCCTTTTTCAAATTAACTTGTTTCTTTTTACTATAAGAATACAATTGTTTGTTTTATTTAAGTGTACCAATATCATTATTTTTTGTTATTAATTTTACTTTCCTCTTTCATTAAGAAGCATTATTCTTATCTTATATTATTCTTATCTATTTATTTTCTTTTTTCTTTTAATAAGAACATTTTATATAGTTAGGGGTGTCATTTGTATGACTATACCCCCACATAATCAACTGTTAAAAAAATATATATAATATAAGTTATATCAACCACGTAAGGCCCACCAGGCCGATCTGGTATAAAAATAAAATAATAAGCGCCCCGGTTTCCCGATAGTAAAAAACTGGTCTCCCGCGATCGATGTGAGAAGAGGCAGACGAGCGAGAAGAGTCATTTTCTCTCTGGGGTTCAGAGAAAATCTTTTTGTACCACAATATAGTCTTTAACTTTGAGAGGTCTTATTTAAGTGGTACGACTGGGCTTAAATGTTGAATTAAAAAAAAAATCTTTCTCTAAAGAACCTATTATTTTGTTTATTTAAAAACAATATAAAGTTCTCATCGTTTTTAGTAATGAAAGATGAATAAATTCAAAATATTAAAAAAATTGATGAATTACCAAAAGAGAAAAACTGAGCTGTAAAAAAATCTTAGTTTTAATCTGACAGCCCTGACGAAGCCCAGCAAAGGGTGTGAAACGTTGGTTAACAATAAACAGTTTTCTTTTACTATTTTGATAGCTTTATCAACCCCCACTCGGACTATCTTCTTGCTATCTACTTCATACGCTCAATTATCTTAATATATCCCATACACCGGATAACTATCTTTGTAATTCCTAGTTGTCCCTAAAAAGAAAACAGGAATATTCTTCTAAACAGGACACGAGGCTGTCCAAGACATACGTGGTAGATAACTTATCTAAGTACACATCAGTCCCACATGCGAGCGTACAGCTTTGGGCTGTAACACACGCGGCAACCTCGGACAATACAGAACCCAGCAGGGTAAAGAAAACGAAGAGAAATTTCTATAGCTTAGTCAAAGCTTTATTTTTCAACTTCGAAGACTTAGAATTTATAAAACTATTATCCTTCCAACTGTTCTTCATGGATACCAAGCGTAGTCTTTTACACCAAGGGAAGAACATCGCCTTAAGTTTTTTGAAAATAAAGTATTGTTTACATTAATTCTTGTTCTTTTTGAGGAATTTATATAATTTTTATTACTTCTTTATTCATAATGTCATTCCAACAACGTTTCGCGCACTTCTGCTCATTATTAAGTTTAAAAAGAAAAATATTTACAATCAATTGTTTTGTTTTTTTAAACTTATTTATCCACTCAAGTGTTTCCTGTAACCGGTTTTTTATTATATTTTCCTTTTAATCTATGTGTTAGTCTTATT
>NW_027108603.1:300659-302020 GCF_000696795.3 Halyomorpha halys
TGGTGAAATTGGAGGAGCAGAAATGAGAAAGAAAAATAGGAATGAATTGAAACATTTGTATTTGTTGTACAGACCGAAATTTATTGTAAAAGGAAACTGTAGGGAAAAAAAAATTCTTATTATTGTGTCTCTTTTTTTCTGATTATACCATGTATGTGTAATTTATATATGTCCGATTACGGATTGATAAGTACGCTGTGTGAGATAGCAACCTGATGTATTTAGACAGCATAGATAAATAAAGTATTTCTCTCTCTAAGATACAGTTAAAATTAAAAAAATTTACATTATATTATAATATTTTTTCCTTTATATTTACATATAAATAATTTAACATTTTACTATATATATTATCCACTTCACTAATTTATAACAATTTACAAATCTAAAATGTTTTTATATTAAGCCAAATTTCCTTGCTATTATTCTTATTTTTTTACATTACTAATATGTGGATTTATGTCATTCTAATTGAAACAATTTTTTATATATTTTTAACTGGATATAAATCCTTTTTTTTCTTTTTCGTTGGTTCTGTTCCCAACTTTTTTGTCTAAAAATGTTTGTACAGTTGAAAATCTTTTCGTTTTTCAAGTGATTATTATGCTTTCTCAATCTATACAAATTTCAGTGCACTGAGCTTTGAATGTTTATAACTGGCGATTTGCTATATTTTTCTATTTTGTGTGTTATTCTAATTTATTTTTTACTAATTAATATTGTTTAAGATATCTTTTAGTTATTATGTCTACGTTGTTTATACTATACGAATATACACATCATTGGTATGTTACAATCGCCCTTGAATGAGGCCACTATTATTATATTCAAAACTTTTTAATAACAAATCAAACTGACATTTAAACGAAGGCGATTCTACGATATCCTGAGACTCAAAGGTATACACAAATATACGGAAACATATTATATAAAATAAATAATACACTACGGACTGTGATGAGCACACGAATGCATCCTGATGTCGTTTTCATTTGGAGCAGTGACAAACATCTGAATATATATAGTGTCCCCTTTCAAGGGTGATTGCGCCATTTCAAGTAGAGCTTGGGAAATATCTGCTCCTAAAATTGGGACATCTCCAACATCTTCTAGGGTAAACATATTTGGTTTTTTTTTTAATAATTATTTTAAACTATCATGCTATGAATTAGTATAATTAATTTCACGTTTTAATAAATTAACGGAGTAATTAGTATTTTATATTTAATTAAATTATAAAGTTGTGGTTTTAATCTGGCAAATAAATTTTTCTTTGAGCATTTTTTTGTGGGTCAAAGAAGAAATGGTACTCAAAGATAACTCAATATTTCGATATTTTGCTACTACTACTTTAAATATTA
>NW_027108603.1:302515-329540 GCF_000696795.3 Halyomorpha halys
TTATTTATTAGTGTGTTGATTTTAATATTAACGAAGTGACTCCATCATGGTTATAAAACAATTTTTTTATTTTTATCAATATATTTTACTAGAAATTCTAAAAGGTACGGTTGGCGTTAAATGTATCAAGACTGGATTTTTTAGAGCAACATTGTTCAGTAACTGGCCTAGGACGATTATCAACGTATCGTGGACAGAAATTATTTTTGAAAGAATCATAATAAATTAAATTAAAATATTTGTCGTCTTAGCTTGTAATAAGAGTTGCTTTATATTGTCAACTATATTATTCGATATATTGCTATAAGCTGCTTGATTAAGCATCAAACAAATGCATTGCCAAATGAAATTTTCTAAATAATTTTATTTTTATCAACTTATTTTTCAGATAATTGAATTAAAAAATTTACAGAACCTTACAGGTATTTTAGCCATCATATTGATACAAGGTCATAAAGTCTAATGATGTTTTAATATCTAAATACAAGTTTTTAAACACAAAAACAAATTTTCTTCCAAAGTTGAAGTTTATATATAATTTTTTTTTTATTGGTAAGGTAAAATGTTTTTAGTAAACAACGTTAGCCTACGTTTATATATTGTAAAATATACTCGATTTGAAACAATTAATAATTTCTACTAGATTGCTCCAGAGAATTCTGCCTAAACATATTCATGTCTCATGGTGTTCCTATAACCATGCATGTTAATAACCGATAATAGTCCCATTGGTTGTTTATCAGGCCTCATTGCCTGGTAACCAAGAAAATTACATATTGTAATTAAACTAAAACTTTAAAACAGTGATAGATATTCTAAATTAGGCGACCAGTTCAGATATTGCACAAGATGGTAGTTTTAGCGGGTTAGGAACTCACCCTAACTGAGCAAATCGAATGTTCTGCAATAACCATTAACTGTATAAGAAAGGGCATGTATACGATTATATAAAAAATGTCATATTAAAAACTATTTAAATTTTTTTTTTCTCAGCTCCTAGAGTGCATTGACAAAAATCTTTGGGCACATGCCTCATGTTTTTCTACTAAGTAACATCAAAAAATTTTTATTGAAATCGGTGATCCTACCTGCTTAGCCTCCTAATAGCACAAGAGCCGGGAAGAAAAAAAGGCAGTTATCTCACCCCAATTTTTGATTACTTTAATGAAAACTAGGTATAATTACTAGTCGAAACTGATGAGTCTGCCAAGTATAGGTTGGGGTAATAAAAAATGGCGGCTGTTTCAAAATCTAAAAAAAAAACATTAATTTTTCATTCGGAGCTCTATATCTTAAAAACTAACAACAACACTAGAAAATCTAAGAGAACATTATTAAAGAAGAGTAAATTTGCTGAAATATTAGTCATAAAAGAGCTATTTATGTCCAATAGTTCTCGAGATATAGCTTTTTAAAAAGCAAAATTTCTTAAAAATCTACTGAAAGATCAGTTAGAAAAATTAGTTAGTTAATTTACTTTGAGAAATCTATATCTCAGGAACTATGTGACGTACAGATGTCTATTAGCACTCAAATTAAAGCTAGTTTAATGGACTATAAAGAAGTTTATGACCTTTACCTTCGTAGAAATAGTAGTTTTCATGATATTTGGTAAAATAAATTGATTTATAGTTGTTCGGACAATAAGTTTGATTTATGAAAAACTTCATTTCAGAAACCATTGGACGTCCTAATGTCTGCCAGCGCTCAAATTAAAGCTAGTTAAATTGACTACAAAATAGTTAATTATGTTTATCTTTGTAGGCGTAGTAGTTTTTATGATATTTGACAAAATAAACTAGATCCATAAGATGCACATGTGTCTGCCAACATTCAAAATAAAGGAAATTCAACTTTTTATAAGTTAGTTTATGACACTTATCTTCGTAGGGGTAGTAGTTTTTATGATATACACATATGAATATAAATTTGGTGAATGTAAATTTGTCCGAACAACTATAAATCAATTTATTTTAGCAAATGTCATGTAAACTATTACTCCTACGAATAGAAACATCATAAACTACTTTATAGCTCATTAAACCAGATTTAATTTGAGTGCTGATAGACATCTGTACGTCGAATGGTTTTTGAGATATAAATTTTTCAAAATAAATTCACTAACTACTGATCTTTCAGAATTCCCTTACATTTTTCCGAAACGTTTCTTTTTAAAAAGCTATATCTCAAAAAATATTTAACGTAAATAACTCTATTAGGGCTCATATTTTAGGAAATTAAATATTCTTTAAATGACGTTCTCTTAGGTTTTCTTGTGTTGTTCCTACTTTTCAAGATATAGAGCTCCGAATGAAAATTTTTTTTATTGATTTGATACAGCCGCCATTTTTTATTCCCCCTACCTATACTTGGCAGACTCATCAATTTTGGCTAGTAATTATACATAGTTTTCATTAATATAATTAAAAAATTGGGTGAGATAACAGCCTTTTTTCTCCTTTTGGGCTCTTGTACTATAATGTAAGTTTAAAATCTCTAGCGATTACCGTCGAAACACAAGTTATTAATATTAATATTTTCAGACATGGGTATAATTATAGAAATCATGTCTTGGTATCATTATATTTTGTAATCAGAACTCAAACCGTAAATATTTTCCACTTCCCTTGGTGCTTTAAACTTAGAACCATTACTCTGCAGAACTGTCCCAAACTGTGTTACACCATCTGCCGGGACATAGCAATAGACCAGCTGCTCTGTATTAAATGCCCGACCAAACATCCAATAAAGCCCCTCTTGACAATAGACTCCTTCATTCCTCGCCTTTGGCAGTTCCACTTAATTATATCATGACACAGTGACTGACTTCATCCATGATTGAGCTGAGTGTTGCAGTATAAAACACGAAACACAAAAGAGTTCGACAAAGGATCTAATTGTTGCTGTCACGTTCGCTCTGTAGAATATTCATTGGTATTATTTCAAAGTCCTTGGTGTATCGTTTATTACGCAACTGGAACCTCTTCAATGGAACTATTATCTGAAATAATTATAATTAATATTTTATCTCAATGGTACAATTGAATAAATTAATAAGTTTGTATATTGAAGCGAAATTAGCTAACAATGACCTTGCTTGTTTTATAGAAGTAGTTTAATTCGCATGTTTCAATACAGTTATTGCATACAATAACATGTAACATTTAAGTGTGTTAAATGAAAAAAAAATGTGTGTTAAAAGGTGTAATATTTCCTTCTTTTGGGATGTTAAACCGATATAACATTGAGAGTCTGTTAGTAGGTCTGTTAAATTGAGAATGACGTCACGCAGCTGACCACCTAATTTCTACTAATTCCAAGGACCCGAATTCAAAACTGGCTGTGGTAGATAATTATTTTCTGTTTCACCGTTGCTGTAAGTCAGCCCTGTGGGTTCGGGAGACTTCCAGGATCCCTCATCCAGACTTCTGAACAAATCACCTCCTTGCACAATCGTTGGTCTACTAACTTCTTTCCAAAGTACTTCACCCCTGCTCCTTTATGGGTTGTAGCAGTACAGATTTTTTTTTTTAATATTAATATATAACATTCTATAATATCATTAGTATATATGTTGGAATTCTGATGTTAAACTAATACCAAAAATGGCTTAAGAGCCATTGTTTTAAAAATTTTGGCTTGTCTCATTCTTCCACTAAATCATTTTAAAAAATGTATAACCTATTTTTAACTCTAGAAATTTAAAAAAAAAAATTTTCTCACTGATATTCTTATTCTTATACAAAATCATTAAACCATATTCATAGTACAAAATAAAATGTAATTACTCATCAATGATTTGTACAAGTACAGTCATAATATTTACTCAATACTTTACGCTTCATTATACCCTCAAAGAAATTAATATTTATAATGAGGTGTATAGTTGACCGCAGATTAATGATTGGAGAAGTTTGTCGGGGGGTGCGGTCAGCAAAGAACAACATAAATAAACAAAACCATATTTATTTATTTTATGCCGACGTTTCGACCTGAATTTCAGATCTTCATCAGGGCTATAGAACAAAAGAGATTACAACAACATTTAGAGTATGATTATGATACATTTATGATTTAATTCAATATTTTATATAATTCTAAATTTGTTTGTATACTATTCCTTTTCAATTGTATGTTACTCTAAATGTTGTTGTTATCTCTTTTGTTCTATAGCCCTGATGAAGACCTGAAACTCAGGTCGAAACGTCGGCATAAAATAAATAAATATGGTTTTGTTTACTTATGTTGTTCTTTGCCGACCGCACCCCCCGACAAACTTCTCCAAAAGTTAATATTTAATGTAATTGTTTTTAATTCCATTACATTAGAATAAAAATTACACCTAAATAATAATTATAATAATAAATTTTAACGAAGCCTAGAATACTATCAGATGTGGATTGGATATCTAGCTTTAATTCATTAGATTGGACTATTGTTAGATAAGGTAGAGCAGGTAACAGATTAGTTCAAGGTGGTTGACCTCATCGCTAAGGTAAAACATTTAGCTCTCCACAAGATCCGATGCAATGTTATCTTCCTGTCCTAATTTCATCCACTACTTTTGTTCAAGCATACCTAACTGTATTTTCATTGGTACACCTATATTTCAAAAATGACTTGTCCAATTTATCTTTAAGCTGAAGAAAGGTTGAAAAAAAGTGTAGTCATTAGTATAAATTTTATCAATAAAGGAGTATAATAGAGGGGGCAAGCTGGTAGAAAAAGTTAAGCTAAAAAGGTGGGACTAATGTGCAGGGGGTGTGGCATAATCCTTCTCTCCTTCAAAGCAAAAGTGAACCCCAAAAGGCCACGCCCTTGAAAGGAATGTAGCGTTGTGGTTATCTATACTGAAACAACAGCCAGTGTAGCTTGTATTCTCCCCCCACATCTCTGCCACGCCCTTGGAATGCACGTAAGGCATTTTTGGCTTAACTTTTTCTGCCTACTTACCTCCTCCATTATACTCCTTCCAAGTTTATGTGCCTTTCAGGGGCGTGGTAGAGGAGTAGAGGAAGATTATGAGTACGATTTTATTTTACGTAAAATCGGCAATGGCCTAAAATGAGGTATGTTCTAAGGATCAGACGAGATATATTTTTGAATGTGTGAACAATTTAACAAATGTATCCTTTAGGAGCACGTCAAAGATGTCTCAAAGTGTAGAACCGGTACAAGAAGTTGAGGCCCATCACCTAGTTATCGACTCGAAAATATTCGAAATTGGCAGAAATTATGAATTAATGTTCTTCAGGCCTCTTTAAAACGTAAATATTCATTAATAGGGATAAAGGAGCTTTTCCAATAACATTATATTATCAGAAGAAGATAAGGCCAAATAAAAAATATATAAATAAACATAATCTTATCCTATTTAATCTAGCACTAGAATACATCATTAAAAGTATGATGAATACCGAAAATGGTTTCCTTTGGGTGGTAAAATTCCGGTTCTTGGGTATGCTGGTGATTTGGTGTTATTGGGTGAAGACAAGGAAACTATATCACTAAATACAACCGAGTTAATAAACTCCAGTAATGAACTAGGTTTTGAAATAAATACGGATAAAACCAAATATATGGTCAGCAGTAGCAACGTGAGCAATTTCGGTGATATAGATGTAGGATGAAATACATTTGAACAGGTTGATATGTTTAAGTATTTGGGTTCTAAGGTAACTAGAAAAAACGTAATTGATGAAGAATTCAAAGTGAGGTCGAAGGCGGGAAATGCTTGTTACTATTCAATTTCGAAACTGCTTAGCTCGCGCCTTCTATCCAAAAGCTTAAAAAGTAGAATTTACAAATTATCCTTCCCACTGTTCTTTATGGATCCGAGACGTGGTATCTCACACTAAGGTATGAACAGCGCCTTAAGGTTTTCGAAAATAAATTATTACGTCAGCTATTCGGACCGAAAAAAGATGAATTAACGGACGAATTCAGCAGGTTGTGTAGCATTGAATTAGGGGAACTACACCCGGTAATTATGATTCAAGTTATAGCATTGAGGTGTGTAAGGTTTTAGGGCTTAGTAAGAAGCGGATTCCTAAAATGTCAATAACCACTGAATCGACGAGTAAACGTCCGAGGAACGTAGATGGGAGGATAGCTTTAAAACTGATTTAGTAGTATTGGGCTTGGAGGTGCATCACTGGAAGGATGCATGTACAGATCGATTGGTGGTATCGGCATCGAACCTTCGGGTTCGTTAGGTCTTCATTATCATTATTATGCATAATCTACAAATATTGCGTTACCGTACTTGACCTATGCAGCTGAAAGTTGGCGAAGTATAGAACAATTCGAAAGCCGTTTCAAGTCACAGAAATTTAATTTTTAAGGAAAGCTCTCAGTACTAGATTCGACCGGATAAGAATTATACGAATTAGAGAAGAAACGGGGCAGGGACTACTAATAGAAAACATTATTAGAAAAGAATTGGCTTGGTTCGGTCATGTGCAAAAAATGCCAATCAATTAAATCCCAAAACGTATTTGGGAGGCTATGACTGAGCGCGGACGACCGCGGAACAAGTGGAATATTGTACAGATAATGACTTTTTTTTAAACATGCCACATTACTTACATATTAACGCCACCGCAGCAAAAATTCTGCTAATGCGCCAATCTACACCTAAAGTTTTGGCAACAAATTATAGAATAAAAAACTTTATGTAAAATCAAAACAATGTAAAGTAGTCAATCAGATTTTGGTGGAAAATGGGCCGATATGGAATTTAATATAGATTCAACAGTTTCTATTTTCTTTCACCTGATGCTGTCAGCATATGAACTCTGATATATAAGATTTCAAATGATGTTTCGCCGTCCCCGTTTGTCTCTTGTTCCTCCATTATACTCTACACTCCATTATCTCAACTGTTTGTGTATGAACTCCGACAGACTCAATACAATTGTATTTATGATTAACATTTTTTTTTATATAATTTATTTATTGTTGTATATATATGTATACATATATACAACAAGTAAATTTGCTCTAGGTGACATAGTGACATGATACAAACATGTGGAGAAACTACCCACTGATAGAACTCCAATAACATTTCTAGAGGAGAAGATCTCGAAGCCATCTTCTTTCCAGACGCCTAGGAGGATTATTAGGTAATGAAGGAGAAGCCAGGTTAGAAAGAAGTGGATTTGAGTGGTTCAGAAGTTAGTTATGGAAGGAACGGTATCTGGTTCTGGCCAAATCGCCAACATATGGAACATTGAGGTCCTGATGGATGACTTGATTTGTGACTAAGTAAGGAGCATTAAGGATATGATTAACCTTAACATGCAGTAATCTTTCTTTTATTATTCTATTTGTTTGGTAACCTCCCCAACTGTCAGAATAAATTGTGCTTCCATCTGCAATTATTTTATCAAGAAGGGTAGAGCCAGTTCTATTAGGAACATTGACAAAAAACGAATCTTTTGTTTCTCTACATATGCCTCCAAACACCCACTGTTCGGATAATACTCGGCCACAATTATTTTTACGTTTAGTAAACAAACCTTCATCAATTTCCACAATGCAATTTGGTCCACCTATCTTCTTGTTTAATTTATTTTCCATATCCAACATACATAATTCATACATGTAATTATTCCAGTCTATAACAGTTTTATCCAATAAATCAAGCTGCTTTTTACAAAATTTAACCGATGTCAGCTCCTCGCACCAGCAGTATATGAATCTTAAAGCTGAACAAAATGGAATTCTGCTCAACTCAAACCAGGTGTCTTTTTTAAGTCCCGCCTGCTGATCAAACTGTCTTAAATTACATTTCCAAAAGTTACGTTTACGAAAATATATAGTTTCATGTCATGGGAATTGCTACGTGTACGTTTTTTAGGTAAAATATTTCGCTCTTCTGTTTATGACAAATCCCATATACGCATTGACGTAGCATTAAAAAATGGGGTAAAAAATCCGCAAACAACAAGGAAATCAAACGTAACTTCGTGCGAGTACGAACAAGAAGATATCTTTATTGGCGCATTAGCAGAATTTTTGCTACGGTGGCGTTAATACGTAAGAACCCATGTCACACTTATGGCAATTAGTCCAAGAGATAGACATTTAAACATTTAGGTAATTTAAAAAACCTTTAGGTACCTACTAAGTTAGGGGTGGTTGGAGACTATGTCATGTTTATCATAAAAGGATTCGAACCGATTTGATGGTTAAAATGTATAGTCCAAGCCTACTCGCACACCAAGACGTAGCACAGTCCAAACAATAGTCTCAGACATTGCGGAGCTAGCGGCCCCTGGCAGTGACCAACGGATACCTAAGCTATTTTAGGGCCTCGGTCATCAAACTGCATTGGTCTTATGTAGGAAAAAGGTTACGGTAGTATTATTGTTTAAAAAAATAAAAAAGGGGAATGTGTGGGGAAAGTTGGGAAATGAAATTCGTGTGGTCTATAAGGCCGTTTTGTGTCTAAAAAAAAGATAAAATATATAAATTTAAACAAAATTTAACACACTAAAAGACGAAATGTTAAATTTTGTTATCTCATATCTCCTTTTCTATTTTTACGTGTTATTACGTTTCCTTTTTATTTTTAACCTAATAATTAAAATTTTGAATAATTTTTTTTATATTCTTATTTTTATATAATTATGATTGTCTATTTTGTATTATAACTATTTTTATTTCTTCTTTTTGTTTATTTTTATATAATTTTCATTTCACTTATATTTACATAATTTTAGCCTTACATTAGTTTACATTTTCGGTTAGATTGTCTCACTATGTTAAAATATTTATCTTTTAGCCTTGATCAAGCTCTACAAAGTGGGGCGAAACGTCGGCAAATAAAGATTTGTTAACTACTTGTTTCAATAAAAAAGCTTTCAAAAGCTAGATCATCAAATTTACAGTGCTCATGTTACATAGCTTTCACTTTATACCCTACCATACATCTCAAAATTTTGTGTGGATTGGTGAGCTCGCTTTTACCTTTAAATTATCGTTAGATTTGTGATTTTCGAAAAATAAGACAACAGAAGTCGAAAATTATGAACAAAAAATTCTATTTGTGTATAAATTCATTTTTCGGGGTTAGTAGAGTAGGGAATAAGGAATATTAATTTAGTTCCTGCCTAGAATAAGATAGTTTAACAAAGGATAATGAATTCGTAATGCAGTCGGGAAAAATCGGGCGGTCGTTGCCGTTGTCTCCATCGAATTGTGTATTTCTATTTTTATCTTTTTTCCTCTTTAATTATTCATTAAATTCTTCAACAAGTTGTATCGATATATTGTTTATTATTGCTAATGATAAGAACTGTTATTGTTTATTTGTTTTCAAATAAACAAAATTAATGATAATTTATGGACGATTATTTAAAAATTCACCATTTCAACGAGGATAAAACCTAACTGATATTTAAGACTATTTGATTGTTCACTGACTTGCCGTGCTTAATCAAAATCATTAAACCCTTTTTGAGATAATCGTTCATTCTTATAGCAAGTACAATTTTACAATTTATATTTGTTCAGCTCAATATTGTTGAATGGACATAAAACTAATGTATTGTTTATTCTGAAATACTTAAATGAAAAAAAATATTATACAACAAAAATACAAAATACTGAATCATATATTTACCCAGAACAGTCCATTGATGGAGCTTGTGTAGCTGATAATCACAGAGACTGTTTACAGACTGTGTTTGGGGAAACAAACAATAGGGACTGTTTGTGTTGTTCTTGTCTTCATTGCACGAGTATACTTTACAAGTTAGTGTTCCTCGGGTTAGACTTGTCTTGAATTCACACCAGTTACTAAAATATTCCTTCTACCTACTATACCCCGATTATATTAATTAAATCTGTACCGGAGTGAAGTGTTAGGGGTGCAGTAAGGATATTTGGTAAAGTACTGTTACTAGACTAACGGTTGTGCAAGGTGATTTGGATGAAAATCACGTTCGTCTGCCCGCTTTTACCTGGAGAGCTACCGAACCCACAGGGCTGACTCACGGCTACACTGAAACAAAATAATTATCTGCCACAGCCGGAATGCAACCCGAGTCCTTAGAGTTTGTAGCACAGTGTCTTACTGATGAGCTACTTAATCTCACATTATACCGCCATAAACAAGTTAAATATACTAAATGTCTTGTTGTATTATTTTGGTATATCTAGATTTTACAGTCAACAATGCTAGATTTTTTTGAACAATTAATTATGGGGGAAGGTAGAGTCTCATACAAACGATACCCTTAACAAAAAACAATGTTATAAATTTAATAAAATTAAGATAAAATGATAATTCTTAATAAAAGATAAAAATATAGTTGATAACAAAAACAATGACATTTGTGGATTTAATAAAATAAATAATTGACTTCTAATGGAATAAAAAAAAAAAAAAGTGAATTTAAGAAAAAGATGAAGAGAAAAAAAAAGATCTTAAGTTAAAGTAAAATTTTAGAGTGACTATAACAGATCTGATAAATATAGAAGTTATAACAGAATGTCCTGCAGCAGCCTGGGCTTCAGTCTTCGGGTTGTGGTTGGGTTTTCCAAGTTGTAGGCCACTGCTCCTTTAACTGAAGGTAACTACGAGTGGATCTTAATGAACCTTTTTTTGATGTAATCCTCTATTGCCTCTATTTGTGATTCCCGATGCAATTGGCTTTAAGGTCTTGATAAATCATAGTAATATGTTAAACATTATATAACTTGAAAAATGATCGGCAAAAAGGTTTTACCAGTGGCTTAGCGTAGATGTCAGCCGCCCAAGACCAAGGGCTAAGAAAAATGTTGGATCCCTCTTATTTGAGCATTGATTGTAATAAAAAAAAAATATATATATACTGTAATTCTAAAACTTTTTTTTGGCAAAAGCAATTATATTTATCGTTTATTATACAGGTTGCAATAGAAAAGTCGTAAAATGAAATGGTTTAAATTTTTACTAGTTTTATTATTATTAATTGTGAAATTCTCAGTATATGTAAATATACTTACAATCAATTGGTTATGCTTATGCTTATGCTGGTTAACCAATGCCAGAAATCAATGTCATATTCAATTTCGCCCAAATCCTCTCTTATCCTTTAATAATGCATAGCTCCTGACAGGAAATCAAATCCTACGCTTATTGGATATGGTGCTTTATAGCGGAAATATCCTTCTTGTATAATTAATTATGTATTTATTATGTATATATCCTTAGAAAATAAAAAATTAAATCTATGAAATTAAAGTAAATGACTATTCCATGTTGATAGTTAACTATATGCCATAGATTGTAGGAGAACGGTTCATTGGCGGTCAATAAAGCTACAAATTGTAGACAAATATTTATTAGTGACCAACATTTCGTTCCACTTTACAGGACTACTTCTGGGATAAATGAGAATAAATATATTCTCAATATATATCTCAATAAAATAAATATAATCTCAATAAAAAATAGTTTAAATATTTTTAAACTATTTTTGTACCATTTTTAAACACCATCCATACCATCTTTCTACAATCTTTTACATACAGTCAACTATTATAAAGTAAGTAACTTTAATTATCATATTTAGTTTAATCATATCTTTAATAGAGTTTTTAAAGGAATACTATTGTATGAAGTGCACCTTCAACTTAAGGCCAAGAGCTACTTCACTTTGGAATACTGGTCGGGTTATGTCTGTATAAGAAAATTAATTGATTAAATTTATTATAATTTATTGAAATTTCAGCCATTGATAAGTTGGTGTGAAATTCTGAAAATGGGGGCTGTAGTCAGAAAGCAAAATTAGAGGTCAACATACTAAAGTGGATGTGGGCATCATATTCCCTCTCAGCATTCTCCTCTCTTCTCCTATTCTTCCTTCCCTAGCCAAGGAACCTCCTTGGATATTTACTTACGTTGTGATTGAAGTAAATTAGCAATTATAAGGGAACAAGAAAAATTTTTTTCAGAGAAAATGTCTCTCTCTTTTACTCTAGTCTATCTCTTATCTTCACAAAGGTCTAATGGTCTTTGACACCACTCTAGTAGTTAGAAATATTGAATAGCAAGTTTAGAATTATGGGGCAATATTTTTTATTCCTGAGCTGTATTCGGGGAAGTGCTAAAGGTTGAAGGTCAAAAGAAAATCTAAAAAAAAACATATATTATTTATAGTATTGAACTTACAGACAATAGGTTGCACTGTTTCAGGGTCAATTAAAAAAAAAAAAGGTAGAACCTAATTTGTCCATCTGCATATGATTATTTCAACTCATCATACTCTAGTAGTCGATACCGTTTTGTAATGAGGGAATATAAAGTAGACGGTTAGTTAACAAGAATCGTGACTCCTGCATTCGGAATCACTTACTGAGGGACCCGTGATCGCCCCGGGCACACCCAGGCAGTCTTCAAGACAAATAGGCAACACGTGGGTTCGCATTGACCTTTAGGCATCCGATCGAGGGCTGTTATGGGTCAGACCTTTGTGGAATAGGAGGATCTGCTGTGCTGGAGTTCCGAAGGGTAAGATGATCAAGTTGGAAATAGGCTGCAATCGAAAGACCTGGCTGGAAATAGGAAGACCATTGAATCGAAATAGGCTTATCTAGGAATAAGTACAAATCACTGATAACCTTAAGTCTAGATAGAGTCCTAGGATAAGGACAGATATCTATTTCAGTCAAGCCTGTGACGAACATATATTATTTCCAATATGGGTTAGTCGATTCAAATGTTGAGGTTTTTTATACTAATAAATAATAATTCACGAACTTTATAAAACAGTCTAACGAGGCATGCGCATTACACAACTTTATACTTCCTTTAATTAAACATTTACTTCTTATATACACAAATGAAAGGAGGCAGTGGATCAGTGGTAAGGCCCTGTGTTACTCCAAGAACCCGGGTTTGATTCCGGCTGTGGCAGACAATTATTTTCTGTGATTGAGTGTGATTTGTGCTTTCTCACAAAATACTGCACCCTTTACCTCTAACGGGTTGTAACTGTACAGATTTTTTAGTATGTACAATACAAAGGAAGTAAAAACTGATTATTGTCATAAACAACATGGAAATACACGAACGTTTATTTACTAATTCAATTCAGTTTAAGTTTTTCGTCACTCTTTATTGCCTTCTTCTACTTTATATGCTAGGTTACGTTTTCTAAAATAATTGACTTTCCAACGGTAATTGTATAAGGTAGTTATAGTCGTAGTTATATTCATTTTTTTTTTTAATTTTTCATTATCATTAGCAATAGCAGATAGTTGATTATTTCAAATAAATAATATTAATGTAGGATGATAGTTTGGGTGTTGGTCCATGTATGTACAAGATAGTAGACAAAAATATTAAATGTTTACTAACGTTTCGCCCCACTTTGTAAGGCTTCGTCAGGACTAAATGAAAACTAGATATAAACTTTTCTACTATTTTGGTATAATGATTATTTTCCTAAGAATAGTAGTTTTCATATTTGCTAAAATAAGTTCACAAAATACATTTTTTTTATTTTACTCGATTTTTAGAGAAAATAACATTGGATTTGTAAAATCTTTATCTAGGGAAGTATTTCATATAAAGAACTCCATTAGGGCTGAAATTGAAGCTCTTAAATTGGATTAGAATATAATTTATAATTGCTGATTTAATATATTGATTGTTTCACTCCTACTACACTTTTTCTCTCAACTATTTATTTTAAAAAACTTTCAACGTTTCGGCCCTTAGGCCATTTTTAAAGCAGGCTAATTGCCCCTGTCTTATATAAACCACCACCTAATTTCAATACAAAACTGTTCTTCAAAAATTATTTTTCCTTTTCTATTAACTTCATTAATAATATTATATATTATTATTAGATTTATAAATATTACATGGAAAACATCTCCCTGCTCAATGGAAGAAAGCTGAGGTACTACCAATCCTAAAAAAACGAAAACCAGCTGATGATATCAACCGTTATCAAACCAACAGGCCAATTTCTCCCATGAGCACACTGATTTTATGAATGGTTATAGCGCAACTATAAAAATGTCTTGAGCAATATAAATGAGGAGCATTCCGAGACATGCTTAGTACAGCCTACAAATCATACGTTAGGCTTAATCTGGAGTATGGAGCTGAATTTTTAATTACCTCCTCCAAATCAACTTTAAGAAAATTAGGCAAAGTTCAAAATCAAGCCTTATAGATAATCACTGGCAAAGTTAAATCGACTCCCATCACAGCTATGGAACTTCAAGCAGGTCTCAAGCCACTATTGGATAGAAGAGAGAAATTTCCTCTTTATCTATTTGAAAAGCTTAATAATAATAAGATCATTGGTTGACTTGTAAAGCAAATCGAAGATTAAAGTCCCACTGCACTTTTTTATCAAAAGCAGAGGAAAAGCTTCGCCAGATAGATCTACCAACTGTGGAAAGCCAGAATGTAAGCATCTCCTACATACCAAAGCGTGAAACTGCTGAAGTCTACAGGCAACTCATACTCGCATGTGGTCAGATAAGGATTACCCTGAAACTGAGCTTAGGGCACATTTATACACATGGGTCTGCATCAGTTATTAACAAGGGAGCTGGAGCAGTTGTTTTCTCAAACTACTTTTAATTGTCATTTGCTATTGAACCTGGATGTAACAATTATGACAGAATAGTGTTTTTAGATTTCACCTTGCAATGCAAGCCACTATTGACAGAGATAACAACATCTTCAGCTATTGCCAAATCACTATACAGAAATTATCAACAGCTAGTGTTGCAGAGTCACCTATTAAAGAAGTGTTGGAACATGTTAGTTTACATGGCAATGAACAAACTGACATGTTGGCTTAGCTCAGTTGTGTGGAGAATCAGTCAGTTTGACCACTTTCTTACAGAACAACAAAATCCATTATATGTTCTTAATATAAGGATATGACAGGCGCTAGACAGAAAGTTCAAATGAAAGGTAAGAATTGGGAGAGCCTACTGAAACAGGATGAACAAATTCTCGGCAATCTAAGCTGAGCCGAGGGGGTGGCTTGCTTCTGCCTTGCGACGCTCTATGCAACATGGGTGATATGTATGGGGACCATATTTTAATTTCTGTAGGCCTAAAGTATATACAAGATGCAAAGCAACTCAAGGCAAAAGGGCTTATATTGGGCTGGAAAAAGGAAAATAGCTTATTTGTAGTTTTATTTGTATGTTGACATAAAAGATAAATGTGTTTTTCTCATCTGTTTGTGACTCATACCCTTGTAGAAATAACCGTTTTTTAAGTATCTATTTTTCTAATGTTTCAGGCAGGCGTTACTAGTAAATTACTAGATACAGTGGGCGCTATCGTGGTGGATTCTGAAGGTAGAGTTGCTGCTTCTTGTTCCAGTGGAGGTATAGTTTTGAAGCATCCTGGAAGAGTAGGACAGGTTAGTAACAAAACAAAGCAGATATTAATTACATTTTTCAGAACTCATCCTTGCTGAAATTTTTCCTTAACATTATCATAAATGAAAAGAATATCCATTTACCATATTATTGAGCCTATACTTTTGATTACCTTTAATGCTTAAATATAAGTTTGATATCCATTTCATAGTTTTTAATTTATTGTTGTCATTTATCCCACATTTAAACTATTGCAAGAATAGTATAAATGTTGAATGAAAAATTGATTGTTCTGAGATAAAATAAAATCTCATAAACAAGTATTTAAGGTTGAAAGAATAAAAGGCTTTAGCCATTTGCTATTTACTTTCTGAAAATGACCAGATTATTTTATTGCAGAAACAACAATTTTTTTTTTTATTAATTATGTTTCCTTATCCTGGTGAGCTAATTTAAAGTCTATAAAAGTGAACAACAATGAAGTTTTTTATTAGTTCCATGATATATATGTAATACAATTTTGGCCTATTTTCCTTAGGAATTTAAAACAAATCTTACATCACAATTTCTAGTAGAGAATCATTATCAATATTGTCTGTATTTGTGAATAAATGTGGAATGCCAATTCAATGAATAGTTAATGGTTTTTGTTCAATTGGTGACTTCATGAGAGCATTTCCTTTTGGCCTGCCAATCTCCCAATGTATTAACAATAATAAATTAGTATAATGTTGTCTGTATTCTTTCACAATTATTTCTTATCAACTACATTTTGGTTATCTTCAAGCCATCTTCTGTTTGATTTTTAGGTGGATATTCTAGTTTTTTTAATGGGTATTAATACTTGGTTATAGCTCTGCAAAACAAAAAAATGTACTTGAAGATGACTTGTTAGCCGAAACCTTTTTAATATGGAGTACTGCCTAACTTTTTTTTATTGATACTTTTTCTTTACCTTAATGAACTGCAAAATTAATTTATAATACCATTCATCAAATAATTGTTTGAACATGACAATTACTGTAATAAACTTCTAATTTTTTAAACAGGCAGGAACGTATGGTTGTGGATGTTGGGCACAAAACTATGGAACTGGACGTGCTGTAGCTACTTCTGTTACTGGATGTGGAGAAGATTTAATTAAAACATGCCTTGCGAGGGAGGCAGCTAATTCGCTAATTCAGTCAGCTCATGCCACAGTTGCTATAAATAACACCATCAGATCTTTTCTTGGTACTTTCCTTTTGTAATTATCACTGCTAAAATATATGTCTTAACATCTTTCATTTCTGATTCATGTTTCACCTTCTTCCATTGAACTGTTTCTGAATTTTAATAACATCAGCCAGTCATTTAATGCTTGATGCTTCAATCTGTGCTTTTTTAATTATTTGATGTATTGTATCTATATTTTTGCTATAAAGAGGTATCCCTATCAGACAAAAAATGGCAGTGTTTGTCAAACTTGTTTGTTGAAGTTTAGTATTGTAAAACATTATATATTTATCCAAACATTTCTTTTACAAACTGGTTCAGTACTTTTTCCTACAAGCCATTGAGGCTCTGCAAGAAACAAGAACTAAAGTAGGATTGTCATGTGAGTGCAATGAATTATTTGGATTATAGTCAGGTTTGCATTGCAGCACTAACTTTTTAATGGAGAAGCCAAGTCCTTTTCCTACTTAAGTTCCTTCATTTTATTCACTTCCTGTTGATATGACTTCTTCATAATCATTTCAGAACTTAATTTGAATTGGTTTTAAATAATTTAGTTTGAATGTTATTTCATAAACGTGATCATAATCACAAATTAAACATTTCACTATTTATTTATATTGTTTAAATTACCATATTTGACCTCTAGTGATTTTTATAATTAGTAAAAACCACTTGCCCTAATGTTTAAATTAAAACAATTTTCTCTAGCCATATTGATTCATATCTTGGCTGTGTGAATTCTCATAAGCGACTGACTGGATCTGCTCTTTTAGTGCCTGTAATCAGCCTAAAAATAAAATAAATGAAAGTTTTTTTCTTTTTAATTATTACTTTGCTGTCTCTTTATGTTTAAAAATAATTGTTATATTGTTTTTAAGTCTTTAAAAACATCATCAACTCCAATTACACAAAATAACATGCTTTCCAAGTTCTTATTCCTGTTATATATCGCTAATTACAAGTGCATTGTTTTGATCTCTTACCAAAAATCATCCCAATATTCAAATATATAAATTTATTACTTAAAATAATGAAATATTAACTTTACATACAAATTATTAAATAACTATTATTTATCAACATAATGTATTAATATAATATTTAAAACATCTAGTAATCCTATATTTCAAAGGACTATAAACTACCATTTTTCACATATAAAACATTTAAGTTTTATTTTATCATTTAAAAAAAAAAAAAAAAAAATCCACACTATTATTATTTGTACATTTTTTAATGTTTTTCAAAATATTCACATTTTATTGTTCAATTTCCAATACCTCTGCTTTGTTCGTGGCAACAGCTAACATTTTTATATTTTATTTTACAAGGGATGTAAAATTCTGGCATCATGTACCCGAGGTTTAGAGTCTTTTCGTGATGAGCACACTTAATTGATGTTTGACGGTTCCTTCTCATCTTTATTATCATAATTGGTTTGCTGTTTTGGAAAATTTTCATTGGGTAGTTTTGTCAGTCAAACAACTGAAATAGCTCTTCTTTTTTTTTTTTTTTCTGTCTTACCCTTTTTGTATTTATTCTTAGTTGTAACCTACATTTTCTTTATTACTTTTAGATTATTTATTCCCTATTACATAGTAATGTCATCTAATGTGTCTTTTATTTAAAATTTGTTTTTAAATTGATCATTAGATGATCACAATTTTTTAACCTTAGTAGGGTTGAATGCATAAATCCTTACGCATCTTGCAAAAAAAAAACAAACAAAAAAAAAACACTTTTATATGAAAAAGCACTATTCAACTATAAAGTAATACTGGTAACAAGTTCTAAATAGGAAACACGTTGTTACTGGCAATGGTTTGCTTGCAAGTAATACAGAATGGAACTTTCAAGACAATCAAAAATGTTACTTTTCTCCTCTATACCCAAAATGTTTGTTTGGGTACCATCCACTTCCATAAAGTAATAAACATTGTTAATTGAAGAAACAATGTTTGTTGAAATTGTGACCAAATGTTTGTCTAGTAGGGATACACCTTAATACATACAAATAAACTGTTTTAGAGGTTAGCTACTTATTTAATGATATCAACTATGAACCAATTTTAACTAGTAATAAAACCAATATTATTTAAGTTAAATGGTTGTTTTATAATCCAATAAAGGAATTTTCGTTTCTGTCTGTCTGTAATGAAAATTAATTTCAAAATAATATTGTCAGTTATGTTACATGAATTTTATGTTTTTTTCATTCCAAGTTTCCTTTCTTATGATAAATTCCTGTTTTTATTATTTTATTTATTTAGAATTACAATTAAAATTGTTACCAGAAACTATAGTAATAAAAATAACTCACTATATACAATAAAAAATTGCCAGTAACCAAAATAAAATAAATTCTTGATCTAAATTTAAGTAATAAATAAAGTACATAAAAGCAATAAAGAAATTTTTAAAACGATAAATTAAGTCATAAGTACCAAATATAGGCAAAGGGACTTTCGATAGAAAGATTTTTGCTTGCTCATATACAAACCATGTTTGTAGTTAAACTTGCATACACCACAGAATAAATGACTCAAGTTTGAATATTTACACCATTGAGTATCTGTTGAATAATACTAAATAATTACTCACTTCTAATCATGATTTTATTCTTAAATTAAGATATCATGGTTAGAAAGCATCAATTTGGGTTGTGAGGTATATACAAGTCAGATTTAAATGAGAATAGAGAAGAAGAAGCATGATGGATAATAGAAGAGAGGAAATTGCAGATGGCTGTAGAGTGGGCAAAAAAAGTAATATTCAAATGGTTTATTTTTGTGATAAAGAGATCAGAAAGCCCCGCCTTGTTTGCTGAGGATTTGAATTGAGACTAGACATAGGAGGGTTGTTAAAAATTGATGGTTTGGTATTGATAGGATCCAAGATAATATTGCTCGAGGTTAGAAAGGAAGAGTCACTCAAACTTATTGTTGAGGCGGGATTCATGGAACCACCTCAATGGACCCAGATCATGAAAAGGAATTCATGATTCATTTCAGTCTGTTCTCACATAGTTGTTTTTAAACAGTAATAAAATGAGTGAGGATGCAAGGAGCTTATGCGTAGATCGTGGGAGCAGGTATTGGAAGCTCACTTTTATACATTATTGATATTGTTATTTTAAATATAGTTTTTTAATAATAAAAGATTAAATGATGTTGAGTTAATGGTTGTCCTGATTAGATACACTAATTATTGTCAGTTATTTTGTAACTATTCCGTAATTCATTATGGTTATCTTGGTTTTTGTTTTTAGCTCTGATGAAGGTTTGAAATTCTTGGCAAAACGTTGGTACTAACAATTTTTGACTTGTGTTCTTCATTGACCACACCCCTGACCATGTTATTCTCATTTATATGAGATAAAACTTTCTAAAATATATTAGTAATCTATACAGTAAAAACTAAAACGTATTTCTGACTTTTAATAATTTTGTAAAACTAATGATTAAATTATCTTTATTTTTATTGCTTACTAATGGATGTTTTTTAATTTCTAGATTCTCCTTTCTTGGGAAAGTACTCAGAAAAACTTTGTGGCATTATTGCTATTGAATCAGAGAGTTCTGGAAGAGGTGAATTTACTTGGGGACATACAACTCCTTCAATGGCAATTGGTTTCATGTCAGTTGGCCAACGAATTCCAAAAGTAAATCTTGCAATTTCTATTGTAATAGTTTTAACTTTGCATTAGTTATTAAAAAATCATTAATGTTACAGAGTCACATAAGCAGATTACCCCTTGGAGCAAAACCAGGAAGTACTGTAATCATTGAAGGAACTCCAGTGTAATGCTGCATTTTACTGTCATTGGTAAAAGGAAGCCTTAAGTATTGCAAGTTAATTTGTGATATTCTTAATTTCTTCTTAGAATTATTTTACAGTGTTCATTTTTGTATTGTACAATTATTTATGAAATTGAAAAGTTCCTCTATAGGAAGAAGATTAGAGTGTTACCGAAAGTTAAAATTTATAGTCAGATTCAAAATAATTTACTACTTAAACCATATATTTATCAATATATGTACAAATTATGTATTTACTCAGTTTTCACTTCTATTAAGTGACCTGAACATGTTGAAAGACATCTGTGATAAAAAGTTAATAACTTAATTATTATAGCAAGATCTAATTTTTTTCCCTTGTTATCCTCTTTTGTTTGTTTCAATGTTATACTGGTAGCTCTTTTACCAGAATTCCATTAGAATTTATTACATTCTTGTAACTTCTTACAGATAAAGAAGTTACAAATATTTTTAATTTAAAAAAAATATATGATTCAACTAAAGAATATCGACAGTTGTTTGGAGTTAGAAAATTGTTCCCTAACAGAAGTGGTGTTTTAGGAAAGCTTTTTAATAAATTAGATAAAATAATTTTTGAGTAATTAAGTAAAAATATATTATTTTCTTCTTTTGTTGTATGGTCTTAATCAGCCGAAAGATGTGCTAATCACTTAAATTACAATTATAACTTGTTTGTAAATTACTCCAAAATATTCCTGATAAAATCTTGATGTTTTTCATAATATATTTTAGTAATTAGAGGCAAATGAATAATTGGACAATAGGGGCGTACTTTGAAAATTATGTTAAATACTTATTTAAAGTTAATAATTTATTTATTTGCTTATGGGGTAACCCCCGTACAAATAGAGTTGGCCTGTAAAGTAAATAATTTAACAATCAGTGTAATATTAATTAAATAATAATAACAACAATCTACAAACTATTAAATTATTATCTAAGCTTATAACAAAATATAGTACCTAAATGGTGAAGTAAAAATCATTTATATAACCTAATAATTTATGAATAAAATAATAATGAGTAGTATACACTATAAAATTATTATATAAGCTAATAACAGATGGTATAAGAAACTGGGATTTCAACATTAGGGTGAAAAACAAAACAAAAATGAAATTGGAGTGGAAAAACAAAATCTACATTAGAGTGAAAAATGACATTATTTACTTGATATTACTATTTATACTTAATATTACATTACTTACTTAAAAACAAGAAAAAAACGACATTACTCACTTTGGCAGTACATATACTTGTTTAAAGTGTTATTGATGCTATTTCTGTTACTGTTTTTTAAATATTATCAACCATTTGAATGGAAATGATTTTACTTTTCTCTTATGATTCATCTTTATGCTAATATTTTCTTTTCGCTAAGAGGTTCTAATCATTAATTGTTATATAGTTATAAAGTATCTAATGCTTGTTTTGTCCACTCCCTAGTCCTGTCACAAAGCTGAAACTGAGACTTCAAGTCAATGGTACAAAAGTATCAGTTTCTTTTTCAGTAAAGCTTTAAAAAAATAAAATAAAATTTAAAAAATCCTAGGGGGGTCTGAGCAGGTCCCTTTTATCTATTGCTAGGGCTCACTATTGTGTGAACAAACACAAAGTGCACTATTTCTTTTTATCACTCCTTAGTTCTACTTGCTGTCTGTAATAAGACTTTTTTTTTAAATAATGAAAACCATAATATTAAGTGTGTGATTGCTTCTGGAATTTATTAAGGGCAATTGCATGAAGCTAATAAAAAGAAAAATGTATAACTGAATAACACCAAATTTGGAGAATGATCCATTTAAAAATAGTTATTCATATCCTTACATTTTTGTTTAACAAAATCCAATTGGTTCTATTTTATGCTTTTAATATTATGTGCTAGTTAAGGAGGCTAAAGTAGTGATAAAAAGTTTTACCCCCCTTTTTGGTTACAATATGAGATTTGGATACAGTATGACCATAAATATATATCTTCGATCAGTCCAAAAGGATGGTTGAAATGGAAAAATATGTGATACCAGTACAGATGGTTTTTTAATTCAAGAAAACCACCAAAAATAACTGTATAGACGGAACAGGTGTTACTCAGAGATATCTATATGAAAGAGATATCTTTCACCCGGGCCGTTACCAAAAGTTGATTAGAAGAATTAGTAAAAATAAAAAATAGAAAATTAAGACCAATTAACTGAAAGTACTAGTACATCAGAGGATGGAGTAAGAAACTTGAACAACTTGGCATATATGACTATGGTTGTTATTTGTAATAAAAAATGTTCTCCCTATCACAAAAATATGATATTATGAAATATAATGTAAATTTGTGGTATTATTATATTCAGCTGCAAATCACATCAGGTATTGAATGACCTTGATGTGATTTCATCTCTCTTCTTGGGCTGCTATGTTTCAATTTTGGATTAAGAAACATTTTGCAACGACTACTATCCCATTTTCCCAATGCAATAATGTCGTATAATTTAATGAAGGGTTATTCTTTTATTATCACAATTAATTCTGGAGAATATTGAAATGAAGTGTGCTCACGTAGAGGTTGTGGAACAAATTAATCGTCAAAGAGTCAATAAAAAAACTCTTAAAGCGCCCCACACAGGATGGGTGGTACTGGGCAAGTTAAACCTACAAGAGATGCATGCGTCCTTAGGCATGATGACACCTAGGTAACAACTGGTGAAGAAGCAGTCAACATCTTTGTTGATAAAGTCTTCTTTTATTGAGGTGACATACCCCTAAGATGAGCTGTTAATGAAGAGGAAGTTCTAGTAATATGCACCATGGATATACCCAAGTGGCATCAAATTGTGTCCATTGTGGAACATACATAATCTTTGTATTGCCATGAATAGATAAAAAAATGGTCTTTGTTCCAGATCTTGATGTAATGGTTGTCAGGAGATACTTTTCAAAGAGTCAAGATTGCTGATGTGAGACTCCTCCTTCATAAGGGAGGGGACATCAATAAGTAGCTTCTTAAGGTGTGTAGAACCATATGTCTCCTTCCTGTGATTAGCAAGGTCCTGGGGAATCTCATGATGACCAGTCTATCTTCAGTGGTGACTAGGGCGTCACTCTTGGAACTAGGGATCCAGGAAAGCCTATTGAGCCACAGATGCCGTTCTGAGAGCGTGTTTTCGATGATGAAGAGATACAAGAATACGTATATAGTACGTATTCTTATATACCTATATAGTACGTACTAGCGATGTGGTCAATTATATCAGCATAATATTTGGAAGAGGATTTAAGTAATTCCAAATTTACACTACCTGGAAAATTAGGTGTGATAATCTTAACCCTGCATCGGGCGCGGCTGATCTGACAGGCACAGGATTCGGTTTTTTTGCTGTCTCTTCCAAAAAGGCGCTGAGTGTGACCCCTACCCCCCAGTAGTTTCCTAACTTTGTGGGGTGGTTCCAATCCGCCAAGTCAGTTCATCTCCTGCCGTCAAGAAAGAGCGTCACACTAGTTTTGATCTGACAGGCTCACCGCGCCCGATTATGTTACAACCTAAGATTAATATTTTTCACTTTAGATAGTAAATTCAAGCACTGTTTTTCGATACTTGTTTTAGTCATTTTCGTCAGGTACAATTACCGTTTATGAATGGGGATCGTGTGCCTGTCAGGCTCACCGCGCCTTTCTGGTGTGTCGTTCAGGTTCATCGCCCCTCTTACCAAGATTTTTTTATGAATTCTTCAATCGTTATTTCAGTATTTCTTTGATAGGAATATTCTATAAAGAGACCACAACATTCCAGCCTTTTGGTTTCAACGACGAAAAAGTGTTGGCAACCTACGTCACATGCAAGAATAATTGTGTACTCCTGGTTTCTTCTGTGCTCGGAACCAAAGCCAGTGATAAAAGTACTGGAGAAAAAAAACCTGAGGTCATAACGTATTATAATGCTCACAAAACTGGGGGTAACACTGCTAACCATATGTGAGCCACATACAACGTGCAGCGAAATACACATCGATCGCCAATGACTGTTTTCTATACTATGTTGAACTTGGCAGGGGTCAATTCCTTGGTTATTCACCTCGGG
This sequence comes from Halyomorpha halys, assembly GCF_000696795.3. Lineage (NCBI taxonomy): Eukaryota > Metazoa > Arthropoda > Insecta > Hemiptera > Pentatomidae > Halyomorpha > Halyomorpha halys. Next base: position 326,975 of record NW_027108603.1, read on the forward strand.
AATCAATTGGAATAAATTCAAAGAAGAGTTTTCCCCAAAGAATTGTCACATGAACTGTGTATCGGACAACTTAAGTGAAGAAGCCGGCTGAAATCCGGCCTTCACACCTTGAAAATTCGTCTCAAGATCCCTCTCGGCTGATGATTGTCCAAAATCAATCCCTCCCCACCTCAAAAAACGGTCCAGGTGTTGTGATTGCATGGTGGAAACAGGAATACATCGGTTCACGAACTACTCCTGCGTGAAATGCAACCAAGGAATTTGTCCCTCATGCGAAACCACTTTATGCAACATGCTTTTCAGCCTGTTCTTGCGATCCTTCATCGGCTTTAATGGACGATAACTCCGACTTATTTCTATCCCCACACATTTCAACTTCATGTGTGACCCCTTTTTGAATTTTGTTTCGAGGATAAAAGGTCCTATTTTGATTTATATTCATAACCAAGATACGTGAATTCCGTATTTTGACTTTTTTTGGTTTTTGTACCTAAATAAATAATAAGATATGTTTTAAATTTTTCACTAATTGTCTACATCGTCAAGATGATCGGTAATTTTTGGTTTAATTAAATAAGGCGATTTAGGGGCTTCACGAATTTTTATGTATCGTGTGCCTGTCAGGCTCACCGCGCCCGAAATTGGAGTATCCTTGACCGCGCTGTACGAAAGGTTTAACGATCTTAGTCGTTTGGGAAGCGAAGTGCTCCGTGGGCCTCAGAGACAACCTAGCTACAAATATTGACAGATCCAGAAAGGGAATGTGCGCATCTTCGACAGAAAAATAGATTTTTATTTGATTATTTATTTCTTCTGTGGTTTGCTTTTCGGTAACATAGGTGTCGGAACAATGTTAACCTAATTTAAATAGGATTTATTTCGTAATATAATAAGTCGTTATTTTTTGTCTAGAAATTCATTCCCCCTGAATCAATTGATTCGCAAAAACGGTTTAATAATTGTTGACCTTGGTTCAGATTACTGGTACAATGAGTCCTGTCCCATAATGCTGGAAAAAAAAATACTGGACAGTATGAGTCCTGTCTTCTTGCAGACAATTTTTGGACTTTTCCCTGTTAAATATACATAGTATTAATAAATATAAATTGGCTTTGATTTTGAATAAAAATATTAATTTTTGGTTGACAGCATTGTTTTATGGGCGCCAAAACACGGTAGGTTATCGAGTTTGCTGTTTGGAAGGTTATTATGTAGTTAGTGTTTGATCATTGTTCGTATGTTGTATTTGTCATAATTGTATTAAAGAAGGTTATCGAATTATGGATAGCCTTCTAAAGTCTTCTAAATTCAGAGACTTGAAAAAAAGTTTTTGTTCAACTCAAAACATCCATGGAAACAACACTAATGTATCCTATGGTTTAAGAAGTGTTTCAAGCAATAACAATTCAAAAAAACCAAGTGTTTATGCCAAATTTTATCGTTCTTATGCTAATAGGTATGCCTGTTATTGTATTCTATATTATAATATTTTGGAAGTTATTAATAACAATATATTTTTAAGAAAGAAAAAAAATTCATTATTTTTCTACGTATCAAATTTCTCATTTTCTACGTATCAAATTTCTCATTTTCATATGTTTCAGTGAAATTGGTGGGAGAGGAGAGAATCTTCCAACAACTGACATTGAATCAGCCTCATTTTAGTGAGTAGATTATTTATTATTGAAATGATTTATTATAATTTTTTTATCTCTGTTCTCATAGAACTTTACATTTTCATGTTCTATGTTTATGGGACACAAGTTTATTTATATTGCAATGAAAAGCTCACTAACAGGTTTTTGCTGATTTTATCAACAATCGAGCAAGCAATAAGTGTAAATAACACTCTATGACATTTAAATATGTGTTAGTGAAAAGAGAAAAATTACTTTTTATTCTTGGAGTTGGTGGAATTTCAGATATTTGGCTGCCAAATTGTCGGTAAACGAAGGATTTAATACGTTTTATACATTTAGTGGCAGGAAGATGTTTCCAACCAATAATATTTATTCTTTAATGATGGGCTTTAACATGTTTCTTATTTACTTACTTCAGTTTTTCCACTAATATTTTACTGAATCCCATTAGAGTTAAAATCTTCAAGGTTATACCTTAGACAGTTCTCTCCATTGCCTGTTAGTGCTTGGCTTGGACTTCAACCTTTTGGCTCAGAGATGTTTACTTATTGTTTCTTAAGTCATGATACCTTGAAAAAAAATTGGAGACTCTTGCATGTTTGAAGTGTAACTTATTAGGCTCTAGCATCTGTTGACAATTTTATTGTTTCAGTATTAAAACATGAAATTTGATTGAAGAAAATATCTTTTATTCATCAATTTCTGTTTATTTGTACTGTAAGAAACAAATTATATGTTATGATAGTTGAAGTATGATTAAAACAATTTAGACTGAATTATATTTATAATGAAAGAATACTGTGTCGATGTTATTCCCTAATCTGGTTTTAGACTGGCCTTAGTATGTGTTTAATTTTAACTTGTAATTTTCATCCTAAAGTCTTGATACTATACTACCAGGTCATTCAAAAAGTCCTGTCGTTTTT
>NW_027108603.1:330780-355496 GCF_000696795.3 Halyomorpha halys
AAAAACGACAGGACTTTTTGAATGCCCTGGTACTTATTATTCTAATACTGAGCCTAAATAATGGATAAAAGGAGGAATGAAAAATATATAATTTGTAGGTATCACTGGACTTATGCTGCTTAATATCAAATTAAGTTAAACAAAAGTTTATACATATCATGTAGCATGTGCTGATTAGTAATGAGAAAAAAAAATAAACGAAAAAATATCCAAATGTGTTTAACTGATGCACTTTATAATAAACAAGTATTTACCTATTCAACCACTGATCTTTTAAGCATTTTATGTATCTTGAAGTGCTTGTTTTTCAATAATTTTGATATTGAAAAAAGGTTATTTCCTGATGAGTTCGCCCTCTCACTCTGCCCTGCCATTGCTGATTATGGAATTGAGATACTAAAACATCAATCAACTAAATATTGTACATGCTTACTCCTTAGAGAGAGAGAGAAATGCTTTATTTATTCATTCATGCTGCCCAAATACATCGGGTTGCTACATTACACAGCATACTTATCAATCCGTGATCAGATATATATAAATTACATATTTTTACATGGTATAATAAAATAAAAAGAAAACTTTTTTTTCCCCACAGTTTTTTTTACAATTACAAATTTCAGTATACACGCCAATACAAAGATTTCAATTTATTCCTTTTTTTTCTTTCCCTATCTTGTTCGTTCCATTTCACAATTTTTATTTCATTTAATCGACAAATTCACTCTCCCGAGTTCCCCCTCTCAGATCCTCCCCAGTGACCCGCTAAACAAATTCACTATTAGACGGTAGTGTGAGATCAAACTAGTCACAGTAGTAGATCAGTTTACAGTAAAACAAACAAATAAATACATTTTACCAAAACAAAACTAATACATAGATTGAAAGGAAAATATAATAAAAAGTTGCTTAAAAGAAATACTAGATTGGATACATAAGTAAAAAATAAAAATAAATAAATAAAAATAATAATAATAAAAATAAAATAATTTAATGAATAAATAAGTTAAAACACACAAATCGACAGGTCCACCTTCTAAAATAAATAAATAAAACAATGAATAAACTAGAGCTAATTCCCATGCAGGTGATGATGTATTATTCCCAGGAAGTCCAAAATAATATTTTCTGCCAAGATCGCAATATCTCCAATGCTAACACCTAGTCCTTTTTAGAAGCTCCTTGTTCTATCTGGTATTGTTCCGCGATATCCAAACCAGAGGCCTCTCACGGTGAACTCTCTCTCTCTCTGAAGGCCTCGTGGAATTTTTCCTTAAGGAAAGGGATGCATTTTTCATATATTTCCTTTTTTTCCCTTTCCACTGCACCTTCCTGTTCAAGGTCATTACTCTCAAATCTTACTGTCGGATCCAAGATCAGAGCCGTGCCTCCGACTTTTGTAAATGCGAAAATATCGGCGTATCTTATGGATCCGTTGGTGTCAACGCAATAAACCTCCTCGAAGCAGGTGAAGTCTTTTCTTTCAAGGAACTTCATCAATTCTTCTTTGACCCTATGGTGCCGGCGTGTTATAAGGAGTGAGAGCATCATATTTCCTAAAAAGAATCTTACAATCTTGGTTATCTTCTTCTTTATAAATAGACCAATCTTTTTAAACTCCTCATAAACATTTTAAAACCATAAAACATGGATTGGAAAAACTAGCATCTTCTTTAAAAGCATTATCCCATCTCAAGTATTTCAAGAATAATATTCCTCCCCTGCCTTAGGCCACATCAAAGTCGGTAGGCTAATTATGAGAAATACCGTTGTTTAAAATACCCCGAAATCTGAAAAAATCAATACAATTTTAATTCTCAACCACTTCAATGTCTCAAACATCATTTTGTAGAATACCTATTTAATTTTTCTGACTAAGAACATTCTCTGAAGATGTTTCTAGACTAAAGTGTTAATATTTATTTTTTTAAATAGTGTAAAGTTTAACTCTCAAGTAGTTCAAGCTATATAAGATGCTTAAAAGATCAGCGGTTGTTCATATAAGTGACATGAATCGCCTAAAGAATAACTTAATAACTGGATTAATAAGAATAATTGTGAATTCCATTATAGGGCAGAGCCCCTTATGTAGTAATGGTCAGGAATATTTTTGTGACATTTTTATTTTCATTAAGTTTTATTAATGTGATGCTAATTCCTTTTTATTCTATTTATTTCAGTGAAATTGGTGAAAGAGGGCAAAATGTTCCTTCAAACGAGCATGAATCAACTGCATATTTGTGAGTAAATATTATTATTGCAGTGATATTACTTCAGTAGCTTTATCTCTCTTCTCCTCTCTCACATATACACATGCTATACATGCTCAAGAATGCTTTATTATAATAATATTTTGTTACTGTTTCAGGACTCACAAAAAAAATGGGTCTACTTCTTTCAAAGCCGATAAATTTCCAGCTTTAAATGGCACTAATAGGTAAGTAGTTCAAATTATTATTTGTATTTGTTTGGTATCTTAGTGTTTTAATAAATTGGAAATATTTTGTTTTCTAGTTCTGTGGGTAGGTAGTATCATATTAAATTATAATATATTTCCTGTTACAAGATTCATGGATAATATTGTTCTCAATATTGTTGTCTGTATAATCAGCATAATTTTGTATCAAGTTTAGGAAATGAACTTCAGGAAATTCTAGGCGATTGCCTGGGACTTGCTGGTGTTAAAACATTTGGGTTTGCATCAGTTGCTGTAAAGACTTTTTTATGTCGTTTTTCTCCTATAGAGCCTTCTCGTTGAGGTCTCAGGATGTCGAGGTTTCTATAGAGCCTTCTTGGAAAACAAAGGTCCATTTATATAAAACTCTAAATTAGGCCTGTCCTAATATAGGCCTTCCAGACATGGACCCTATCCACACATCCAGCCATCAGCTGGTTTTCGAGAGGAAGATCCTTCAAAGAATCTATGGGATGGTAAGGGATGAGGAAGGCTGGAGAAGAAGATGAAATAAGGAATTCTATGACCTTTGTTAGGCTGGGACATCTTGGGTAGGCAGGACATGTTGCACTGATGAGTTCTGACGAAATGCCTAAAAGAGCCATGGAAGAAGAAATCCATTATCTAAGAAGAGTTGGACGGCCCAAGCTCTGGTGGATTGATGGCTTGGTACTAGACCTGCTTGGAGTCCGAAATTGGAAGACAGCACCCAAAAACCGAGCCGAATGGCATTGGCTCATAGAGGAGGCCAGGACCCATCACAGGGTTGTAGCGCCTACTGATAGATAGAGCCTTCTAGCATTTTTTATGTAAAGGGTTGCTTGTTTTAATTCAATAAATTAGTTTCTAATTATTAAAATTTAACTATTTTTATTTTCACAAAGAAAAGTAATATGGTTAGTAATATAGTTAGTAGCATCATTTATCCTACGCTCGTGGGTAGAATAAGATGGTAGTACCAACAACTATTGACAGGAGGTTAAATGATTACCAACTGAGATTGTTGGGAGATTTAGAGGTTGAAGGTGATGCAATTTAAAAGGATTTGTTTTTGATAGAGGGAAGTCTACTCTCATCTCCACAACTCTGATTTTTATTTTATTATATTATTAGTCAATTAAGTATTAAAAATTTTTTTTTCATAATTGGTGGAGGAAATAGCAAAGCTCATTGGCCTTTTAGTTCCTGGATAAAGTTTGAATCGATTCTAGGTATGCACTCTAAGATTAAATATTTTTCATAATGGCTATGTATCAAATCTGGGCTTGGGAAACTCTTGATGAGTTATGGGAGAAACACAATGTTTCTACTTGATGCTGATTGCATTGCCTCCTTGTATAATCATTATTCTTTATTTAACTGTCCTTAAGACCTGTTATGAGATCATATTGATACAAGGTCATTTATTTTAAAATATGAATTAATTGGAAACATATTTTAGTCTTATTTTAAAATAATGATTATGTTTTGCGCTTTAGTGTTATTTGTTTTCCTATTATAAGTACTATGAAAATATATTTTTGGTGAGACTTCTTGGCATCATTAATTTTTTTAATTACGATGTAATTTTGGAAATCCGAACTGATAGCTGCTGGGGGAGGGGTGTTTAGATTACTGAAAACTCTGGATTAGAAAAAATGGCGTAACAAAAAAAAATCAACAATATGAATGTATAAATATATTATACTGCAAATTCAAATTTCACTTTGAACCTCAAATTTCACTGTCAACAGTTTGAAATTCTATAAAAATAATGTTTTTAACCTTAAAGTTGGTTATTTATTTATTTTATTTTTTGCTGAGACTTCTGCTGATTCTTGTTTTCTCAGACATTATAAAAGAAGGATTTGATAGAGCCTTCTAGGAAATGGAGAAGGAAGCAAGGAAAAGGAAGCCTAGGAAATCTGCCATGGTATATCATTCTCTGTTGCTCATTTTAGACAGTGATTGAAATGAGACATTGCTTCTTCATGCTTTATTGTCATTGGTTCCTCAACTTGTCTTTCACCTTCTTCTTAACTGGTAGAGACTTCTGTAACACTGTACAATTTCCTCATCAGTATTTCTAATTCCAACAAAATATATTATGAACACTTCCATAGGAATTAGATTACTTGGTATCAAAACTGTGTAAAAATTTTGACATTCAATTTTCATGATGATCACAATAAAGTTATTTCTAATTACTAATAGGTAAGTACCTGTAGATTAGCAAGTTTAAAAATGTCCTTTTCAACTTTCTCGACTTGTCTTTCTTTCACCCTCTTCTTAACTGGTAGATACTTCTATAGCACTGTACGATTTTCTCATCAGTATTTCTAATTCCAACAAAATGTATTATGAACACTTCCATAGGAATTAGATTACCTCATATCGAAACTGTGTAAAAATTTCGATTTTCATGGTAATCACCTCAATTTACTTCTAGGTGAGAAAGTTTATAAATGTCCTTTACTCATGTGCACTTTTATTTGATAACAAAAATGTTATTACCTGCTGAGTTTTCTCTAAAAAGTATTTTTTTTTTATGCCAGTTTGGATTACTGTAGTATTCTGAGTACCAAAATTCAGCTTATGAGATTACACTGTATTAATTTTCATTAAATTTATGTATGTAAAATCTAAGCCGTTCATGCTATATAGTCTGTGATATGTTCATTGAATTGGTTTTTAATATCATTTAGTTTTTGTTAATATCTGTTAACTTTTTTCCTTAAAGTTAAAATAGAGTTAAATTTAAACCATTCCCTATTTTTATTTAACACTCTCAAATGCATTTGTCTAATTTTCAAACTAAAATTTACTTTTATTTTTCCCTTCCAGTGAAACCCTGTATTTAGGTTTGAGCCTTGCCTATTTTTAGTATTTAATTTAGTTTATTTGTGTGTCAATCGATCAGAGTGGTTTAGTTAATATAGTTTTAGATTTTAAAATGTATTCTAAAAAATACTTCTACTTTCTTTAAGTTCAATACATCTCAATATCCTTTGTTAGTATCTTTAATTTATAAACTAGCTGTTAAATTTTGTTCTCAATAAATTTTTTATGTTCATTATTTTTCCAGAATCAATCTCTCCAGGCCCCCCCAAGTTCCAAGTATGAAGTTAACATCTAATGTTAGCAGGGTCGAACGAGATAATGATGGGTTTCTGATACCAACTTCAACTGCTATTCATCGTCCAAAACCACAGGTTGCTGAATTTAATGAGGAATTAGAAAGGGTAGCTGTAGGAAAATTGAGTGAACTAATGGATAGACTACCTGCTGTAGGTATTAGAAGGAGTAAATGTTTATTTTTCATCATCCTATATATGGTTTCATTAATGGCAGTTTAAAAAACAAACCCTGATACTAAATTTATTATAAATATATGCCAGTAGTTCTCAAGCTTCTTTTTTCTGATGGTGCACTGAAATTATAAAACCAAATTCATGGTATCTCTATTATTATTATTTTTGTAGAATTGACTATAGAAACATATGGTGGCCATAATGCATTGAGTATCTTAATTCCTAAACTTGCTGACTATATTTTTTATCTTGAGCAATGTATAATTAAGCTCTGCAAAAATGGAAGTTTGAAGGGAATAACATATGGAGATGTTGTTCATTAGGGCTTTAGGGTGTAAAACCCAATGGTCATCAAGGCCCATATGTGAAGATGTACACTTCCTGCTTCTGATTGTTAACACCATTCATAGTTTTTTTTATTTAATTTTTACAGTGTGGATAATTAGTAACTCTGGGTCACGTCCTGTGTGATTTTAGCCTTATTAATGATTCCCTATATTAATTTTTTTATATAACTATAAACTTTATGTGTAAATTAAAATTGCATAATATATAATCTTGATTTCTTGAATCATTTTCTTACTCAAATGAAATACAGCTTAAAGCTAATCACATATATACTTAATTTAGAAATCCGATAATATATTGTTTAGTTTTCACTTTTATCAGTTTTAGAAGTTTCAAAGTGATTATTAAAAATCAATTTACATTTACTTTCTTTTTAGGTAGAAGCATTTTATTATTTGAAGAAGTATGAGGAATGGCTCGTTTATGAGAAAAGAAAAAAGGCACAAGATATGATAAATGTAAGTTATATTTCAAACATACATTTTTATTATGGATTGTTTGTAATTGACCTTAGACGTAATTATAGAAGTTGAACGGGAGAGAGGAGTGGGGTTGAGGTTTGTGAAAAAGATAAAACTTATTTTTTATATTGTGCCAAAGTTTTTGTCTAAGTTATAGGCCTTCATCAAGGCTAACAATTTGAATAACAAGATAACCAACTGTTAAAAACCAGATAACTAATATTGGTTGTGAATATTGATTGGTAATATTGGAGTTTATTTTATATTTTTTTATTCCATATTATATGTCATATTCTATGGGTATTTATGGCATGAAAATCATACCTCTTCTTAGTTATATTTATAATATTTCAGAATTTAATTTTGGTTATTTCCGTAGAATTTGACTATTTATTTTCTTATTTATATTTCTTTACCTAAACATTTTGTGGCTTCATCCACCTGCCCAGACTACATCCGCTTTCCTATTTACTTATACATTTTGTGGCTTCATCCACTTTCCTATCTACTTATTCATTTTGTGGCTTCATCCGCCTGCCTAGACTACATCCGCTTTCCTATCTACTTATACAATCTCATATTTTATACTCTCATGTTTGTATATGTCAATGATTATCTTGTTTTTACATAGCCCTGATGAAGTCCTATTACTTAAATAGAAAAATTTGCATATTTTAAATAATTCTCTCTTAATGAAACTCCAAGAAGTGGCAGTCTTTAAAACTTCTTTTGATTGACTCATAATATTAGTATAACATTGGTATATCGATAAATACAAGGAGAAATAAATATGTTTCTATTCAAAGAATTCGATAGTGTATATATGTAGTTAATTGACCATATAATTTAAAATATAAAGAAGATGGTCAGGGTTACGGTCAGAAAGAACAAAATAGTTTTCTACTATTTATTATCTGATGTTTCGCTCCACTTTGCAGGGCTTCAATATTGACTATTCAATTATTCATAGTTCAAGACTGAAAAGTCTGTAAAGCTATCATCTTGAACAGCCCTGATGAAGCCCTACAAAGTGGGGCGAAACGTCAGATAATAAATAGTTGAAACTATTTTGTTCTTTTTGACCGCAACCCTGACCATCTTCTTCATATTTTATAATTCAATAGTGTGTTTCTCAAACATGCTGCTAGACAGTGGATGTTAGTGGCAGCTCTCATCGAGCCTCATCCATTGTTTATTTACAATCCAATTGTTCGCCAACAGAAGCTTCCACTATTGGTTTAGTTAACCTTTTGCTGTGTTGCTAGACTAGCTGAGCAGTCCAGCTTTAGGCATGTTTTTTATATGATCAAAACATTTTTATTAAAAGAATTAATGGAGAACAGGTTCAAATATTTTAAAAGAGATGTAATATAAATTTATTATAATTAGGTACATTGAATAAAGTTTACTTCTTTCTTTTTCTTAATTTAATACGGTTGAACTGAATTTATTTAAGTTGCTATTTTAAGAATATTCCTGCTGTTTGCCATTTATTAATGAGAGTTTATGTGATTTTTTATTTTATGCTACTAATGTTTTTATTTTTAGGGGTGTCCTGATCTGGATAGAGACAAACGTTTACAAATTCTGGACTGGCTACATTCCAGTTAGTATATTATTACTTATTACCTTTTAAGATTACCTAGCCGACACAGCAATGTTTCACTATTGCTAGATTTTGAGAAGTATAAAGATTAATTGAACACAATTGAAAGTTTTATATAAATTAATATATTTAGTTAAAATTAAACATATATTATTCTTTTTATTAATGTACTGGATTAACAATTGAATTAATTACTTTCTAGAAAGGTGGTTTCTACCATAATTAACTTCTTTGAGCACTGGTTCCAAATTATTTTTAAATATTTCAATAGTTCTGAAATCTATATTTACTGTCTCTCATCATATCTTCATGTTTTTAAATGTTTCAAACCAGCCAAAACTTGCTTTGAAAATTTAGTTACAGTAGTCACCCTTCTTCAAATATTCAAAAAGAATATCCCTTTGGTTGGTTAATTATTAATGCTGAAGGAACATTCTTTTCTAATAAAACCTCTATCAAAGTTACTTTTCGTATTGTTTGGGACACGTGTTTCATTTAACCAGTGTTACTGTGATAACTTAGGGAAAATGATTGAAAAATCAAGCATAAACCACAACTTTAAAAATCAGAATGATTTCATTATAAACATCTACAACACATGATTTTTAAACAAAGGAACACATGTTAGCTGTATTATTACACTCTGCATGCTTATTTACAGATAGTCTTTGAGATGTCCGGGAACTCTGTGTGTCCTGGTTGATATTTTTGGTGCAGACATGTGATATATGTATATATATACCACTTATGATTAGACGGGATGGATTAATCAAAATAAAAAGGGGTTCGGGCAGACTAACAACACAAGAGTATCTCAATAACTAACCTTTATTAACAGAAAACATATGGTATCTATAGACACATGGTTTATTAAACTTAAAGATAGCTAATCCTATTAGTAGAAGTTCTTATTGTTATACAGCTAACTCCCTCCCTCCAGTTCCTTCCTATGGAGGAACTCTAAACTTTCAACAGTAGAATTAACCATATTCATGGATTTTATAGCAGGGTATCTTTGCTGTCATCTTGTAAAACAATATTGAGGTGTCTTATCCAAGTTCTCCCAAGTAGAGGCGTGCAGTTGTTACCAACAATAAAAAGAAGTTCAGAAGAATGTTTGCTTTGGTACTCCACATTCACTTGAGTGTAGATTGATCCAACAGAGCAAAAGATTGATCTATTATTTGTACGAACTTGAATTTCAGTAGGTTTGATTGACTGAGGGATATTTAGGCGTTCAAAACATTGTTCAGGTAAAAGGGTATAACCCGCCCCTGAATCATCTTCTAAACTTTGATTTTGACCTTCGTGTTTTAATGTAACAAAACATTTTCCAGAGTCTTTAGCACGTTGAGGTGTTCTATCTAAGTAGATATAGACAACAGAGTTGATGGAGAAATTATCTCAAGCAATAGAGTTTGATGGATCTTCCCATATTTCAGGATCAGATTCATTATGATCTGTGAGGTGGATTGCTTTGTCGCATCTCTGTTGCATGAGAGTGGTGATACACACCTTACATGGCCAGGTTTGTTGCAAGCAGAGCCAAACAAGTTTTGAATAATTGATTGGACCTTGCCTAACTCTATGAGATCTACTGGAACATAGGATGCGTAATTTATCTATTCTTATATGTTTGTAGTTTTTATTTCATATAACATTATTTCTCTGGGTTGAAGGAGGAAATTGTAATTTAGATCTTGTATTCTGAATAATTGTTTTATAGTGATAGTTCGACTTGTAATCTCGTTTGTAAAGTTTATTTACTTCAGTTGTCTTGGATTTCAAAACTCAATTCAAATCAGGCAGCTTCCATTGCCATGGCCTTTTTAAGAATCTGGTTGAATGGATTTTTATCTGATTGTAACAGCTGCTCTCTTATCCAATCATCTTTTAAGCCCTTTATGAATTGTGAACGCAAAAATAAATGATTAAATGAACATTTACATGTAACTGAAAAATGACAGTCAGAGAGATCACTTTTTAGTGGCGCTACATATTCTGCAATTGACTTGTTTTCTTGTTGGTTTGTGTGAAATGCCTTTTTAGTTCTGATTGATTGGGTTGTCAGATCCTAAAAGTGATGATAAATTATTGTTATGAACAAGCCTGATAGATACAGATAAAAGTTGTCTTTTTTTTTTTTCATCATTCACATTTCTTATTTTGAGGTAAGCTTTGAAACGCTCCAAATAGTTTTGAAATTTTTCTTGCTTTCTGTCAATGGTTTTGAAAGATGGTATATTGAAGGTAAAAGTTTGACTTACCGGATCTATTGATGTCTTGTTCAACTTTGAAATTACTTCAGAAACAAGATTGTCTTGAGCTTGATTAAAGGCTTCTAGAAATGTTTTTAACTGTTTTGTATCCATTTTGTTTTACCTAATCGTCAAATTACTGTGATGATTTCAGGAAAATGATTGAAAAATCAACCATAAACCACAACTTTATAATTCAGAATGATTTCATTATAAACATCAACAATATATTTTATAACACATGATTTTTAAACAAAAGAACACTTGTTAGCTATATTAATTACAGTTACAACTTGTAAGGTTTTAAACTACTTAGATACTTTACTTATAATTATGCTCTTATCATTTTATTTTAGATAGTTATGAACCGTTTATTGTCAATCGAGGATGGAATCGAGAGGTGATTGAAGACTATATTTCTGTTTCTTCTAGAAACACTATTCATAATCAGAAAAACACACACCAACAATATAAAGAAACAGATTCTTCTCAAATTGCTGTTTTCCTTCTTAAGAACTGGACTTTAATTAAAGGCAATGGACCAATGGATTTGATGATTTCTGGAGATTTAAGAGATGTGTATGTAAAAAGTTTGTTTTAATAATCCTATTAAATAAAATTTAGATGAATTTTCTGTTTAAGTGCCAGTGTTGTATCTGAAAACATTTGAGACAATTATATTTACAGATTTAAGTTAACTACTAAAGTAATTTTTAACTTTGACATGTGTTGCTTGATAATTTTGTTGTTTTAATAAGTAATGTCATAGATTATGTTAGATCTGTTTGGTATTGCAAAGAGAATAGAAAACCTCTATTAAAGCCCAAAGATAGATTTAATTTTTATTTAAAATTACCTTTCCGGTTGACTTTCAACCATATATTTTGTTTTTTTGGAATTAAAAACAGTCGCATAAAATACTTCAATGAGGTTGGCTTTCTATGTATAAGAGTATTGCAGAATGTACTGGACCTCGTACCTACAATACCACCCATTTTTTTCTTTTCTTGATAAAGATTTCTTTGAAATGCCCTGTATTTCTCTATTGCCCTACATACGTTCTCTATTGGGATCACATTCTTCTTTCATGAGTCAAAAATTTGTCAAGATGTGCCAAATGACCGAAAGCAATTCTTTATTTTCCCCTTTCAATACTCTGGGATTTTCTGTTTGGTAAACTAACAATTTTAAATCACCAGCTTTCTACTAAGAAGTAATGTCAATCGGTTATTGGAAGGCTTATGTCCAGAAGCAACTGATTCTCCCTTTGATAAAAATGTACGATTAGGTATTCTTTTCCACAACAAAACAGTCTCATCTACATTGAATATTTGACTTGGAGAATATTCTCCATCTTCAATAATTTTGGGTAATAAGGAAATAAATTCTTTCGTAGCATCACTATCTGTATCGGCCGTAGCCCTAATTTTACTCTTGCGTTTCAAAATTGAACATATTGTAGATCTGTTTCCGATCTGACATCCGATCGCAGAGGATTTAACAGTTGAATCTTTGAAAATGTGTAAAATAGCGAAAGTTGAGGGTCACCTATATGTTCATTCGATTATAATTTAATATTTCACTAGGCCAACATTATTTTCTTCCCTTTATTCATTTACTCTCTTCAATTATAAGAAATACATTTTTATGTTATCATTCAGTAAGGATACTTTGGATTATTTTACTTATCTGTTCTATTTTTTTCTTTCTTCAATTACTACTAATTAAATTACTATGATTAACCATATATCATTTAATTTTATATATATTTTACACAAATTACTTTTAGGTCATCTGTATATTGTTTAGCAACGAATCAGTATTAATTTTTTTTTCTGGGAAAGAGGTTGCTTTGAAAGAGGATTTTTTCCCCCTTAAGGAAAAGACCCTTTGCCCCAACTATGTTCTGGTCCTTTGGCCTGGCACATTAAAATTCAGCAAAAACCAAGATTGCAAAATTTGCAGATACACCACTTTAGCCTTACAACGATTATATTTCTCACTATATAATTATTTTTTTATTTCTGTTTCGTTGTATATTTATTAATATTCCATTAGCACTTATCCTTTATTTCCTATTGAAAGAAAATATTTCTTATCTTTTATTCTTTACACAACTTGTTTTACAAACTAAATAGACAACCTATTCTAGTTATACTATTTTAAATTAAATTAAATTGTTATTAACAAGAACTAAAGAATTCCTTTTATTTTTATAATTATTTATGGTTTTGTTTTCAATCTTATTTTGCTTGTCTAATTCATACTTCATATTTTTCATGATTATTTCTTGCTAGTGAAAGATTGGAATTAAGTTTGAATCTTATTTTGCTTGTCTAATTCATACTTCATATTTTTCATGATTATTTCTTGCTAGTGAAAGATTGGAATTAAGTTTGAATCTTATTTTGCTTGTCTAATTCATAATTTATATTTTTCATGATTATGTTTCTTATTAGTGAAAGATTTTTGTTCGTTTTTCAAATAGGAAAGACCAGACTTTGATCGAAGAAGGGCATGTCTCCAGTAGAATACTCTCTGCCGATGGTACTATCATCAAAACAAGCTGTTGTGTTTATCACTTAAACGGTGAATTCACTGATCCCAGTAATAGTAAGTTTTCATTCTTACTGGAATGATATTCTTAATGAGGTCTTTCTATGCGCACTGCACTTATCTTGTAGTACTTAACGTATGAAATATATTGATTATGTTTTAAAAAATAGTAATAACTATACAAAAAAATTGAATTGTACAATTGTAACTAAAAACTAGTATTATTATGAATATTTTAGGTATCCCAGAAGATATCAAGAGGCATTTTGTTATCAATAAGTTTCCTAACCATTGGAAGGAAATCGTTAGGAAATGGAATCTTATACAACAGAAGCAAAGTATGCAACATTTTTCAAATGGAAATAGCATCAGAGGTAAGCCATTAAATATAATAGTTCTTATAGTTTAAATAATTTTTTTTATCTGGTAAAGTTTTTATTTTTGTTATGTCTTATCATTGTCCATTGTAGTCTTGATTTTAAGGATTTTATGTTTTTAGAAAATAAAAGTTGGTTTTGTTTTAGGTGGTGATAGAAATGAAACTGATTACAATTATCAAAGTAAGAAACGTAAATCTTCAGAACTTGAACCGGAGGTAAATTACTGATATTAATTAAATTATCTTCTATTTAAATACACTATTGATGTGTAAAGCAGAGAACTAATTAAGTAGATAATGTTATTATTATCATAACTACGTTTATGTCCATTCAGGTACCAATAATCAGAAATTAAATGAAAGAGGTGGAAAATTCCAAACATAGTAAAATATATAATCAGTAAAATATTTACCAATATTGTTTTATTTGGCTGTAGACATAAAAAACTAAGAAGTATTGTAATTATAATGTAACTATTTTACTTTCAGGAACGTCAGATGGTCCCATTGGTGAAGAAGCTTCGTTGTAATCTACCAGATGTTACTCGGCAAACACCAATGACTAGGAAGTATGTACATTTGTTTTTCAGTTTATTTTTTCCATGTAATATATTTATGAAGTTGTAAATAAACATTATGCATAGATCAGATATAAATAAAATATACCATAGATTTTAATTTTAGTCTATTTACTTCATTATCATGAGAAAATTAATTTTTACAGCCAGTGGTTAAGATAGTTTGTCAAAGAGCTATTTTGATAATTGTTATTACCTTTCTTTGTTTCTGAATGTCTCAAATGATTAATTAGTTATCATAGTTTCCAGTGACATATCATGAAAAAATCTAGGCATAATTCAAGGATCTCATGGCTTTGAACTGTATAATTAAAAAATACTTTTCATAAATTTATTTGTTTAAATTTTAAATGAAATCAGAGCAAGAGGATGTAAATTTAGTCATCTTTTGATAAAATGTACAATTTGAGTTTGAGAATGAATTTGAATAAATATAAACCAACTTTTTTTAATTTTTACTCCAATAATTTCATTTTTCCATTAATACTTGGCAACAAGTTAATTCAATTTTAAGAGGTGGGTTGGTGTCCCCATTTACCATCTTCAATTCCAAGAAAGCTAGAAAAAGGCTTCTTCTACTTTGTCTTCCCTCCCAGTCGTGTATTTGTTTTATTTATGAGCTAATATTTAAGATTTTTGGTAATATGTAATTTAATGTTATGTAATACTGTAATAATTGGTAACTGATTTATTTTTAAAAAATTTTCAATTTAGTTTAATTTTAATTTATTAGATCAACCAGGTTGTTCCTTAGAATCACTGTTGATCTTAGAGATTAAAGGAAAACTAAAAATAAAGATCTTTCTGAAATATATAGAATTATCAATTATTACAATATTACATATGACCGAAGGTCTTTCCACGCTATGTTTTTCATTTTACAACCTTCAAAACTTTGATACAAATATACCTTTTTAGCTGTGACGTCATATCTTGACATTATATGGTCTATAAAAAAAAATTGGCAAATATAGTTTATAACAAAAGAGTAAGTAGTTACTTTTACTGTATTGGTCCATGGGGGGGGATCAGAAGCAATGAATTCTAAAAAATCCATATGTTTTTAAAAAATTTCAAATGATCTGGAAGTAGGTCGTAATCAAAAAACTCTGACTGCTGCAACGGTGCCGATTCAAATCAGGTCTTGGGTCAAATTTTATTTCTGTGGAGGTTCCACAAAATGAAAACTTGAGCCCCCCTAAAGTCATCCCAGAATAGATTAGCTATCTACAATATACAGCATAACAAATATCAGAACAACTTTGAATTATCATTAGCCATCTACCATATACAACATAACAAATATCTGAACAACCTCATTTGATGCAACAACTTCCTTTTTAAAATACAATTTTACTGGACCAATGAATAACTTGCAAGGTACTGCTCATAATATGACGTGTTCAATATCTTTTTACAAACTTATAGTTTTTTGAAAAATTTTACATTAGTAAGTTGTTACTAACCAACAACTGGTGATCACAAACTCTAGATACCTTTTTTGGAAGTATCTATGTATTTAAACTTTGCTTGTTTTAAAAATGAATCTATTTATGGGATTTTGGATGTATTTTAAATTTTCACCAAGTTTGATATTTTATTTTTAAATTGTCTTTA
The DNA here is from genome assembly GCF_000696795.3 of Halyomorpha halys. Lineage (NCBI taxonomy): Eukaryota > Metazoa > Arthropoda > Insecta > Hemiptera > Pentatomidae > Halyomorpha > Halyomorpha halys. The sequence goes on from NW_027108603.1 coordinate 346,329, forward strand.
TGATATCTATTTATTTTTAGATCGACAAATTTTTCAATGATAACCAGGAGTGCTTTGAGAAAAAGACAGAGCAGGAATAATTATTCTTTCTTAGATACACCTAAGTCTTCTAAAGCATTTAACAAGGTTAAGTCAAGAATTAAAACACCAATGGTGAGAAGAGGAATGGAAACCCAAGCATTCTCAGATGATACAGATGTATCTGATTTTTAATATGGTCCAACAATGAGTATAATTTGTGGATTTTCATATATTATTTTATCACTATGTAATTTTAATTAATTTTGAGCTGTATTTATAAAATTTATATTAAAGTTGTATTTATATTAATTTAATAAATTGATGAACTATTGTATAGAATTTGAAACAAGTTATTTTGTCACTATTTATTTGAAAAATCTGTTGTTTTTACTTGTAAATTATTTAAACTCTTGTACATTATTTAATATCACTTAAATATTTTATGAAGTTGAAAAATGGTTGTTAGAAGGAAATAATCATTATGATTATAAATTAATTATTTTAGTTCTGTGTTATATTGAATATTTGCAAGTATAAATATATCAAAGGGATTGTCATGTTTACAATTTCATAATATTAAGCCATTGTGAAACAATACCTGTAAAATTTATTTTTTTTAGCATAAGTTGTGAATCTAGTTATTTTTCAACTAAGTACTGTTACAATTTAAACATCAAAATTAAATTAACTGTTAAGTTTCTTCAAGGTACAAGATAAGTTTAAAAGCATTTTTTCTTTTAAAATTAAGAACTGATTATGAAAGTAAAAACACATTTAATATGTAAATATATCAGAAATAAACTCTGCTTTGTTTTTTATGCTATAAGAGCAGTTTTGAAGCCTTTTCTTGAAATTTACTTTGTAATATCCACAGAAATGTACAGTTACCGAATGAAAGGGGTGATGGTTGAACTGGAGAAAAGAAAATAAGACAAATGAACTGTTTGTTAATCAGACCTGGAAAAAACACTAAAGATAGTGCATTATTTTTTAACTATTATTACTTGATTTTGTGTTAATGTGTTTTAGTATATTGCAATATTTTTGCTGTCATGATTTCCTTAATAGAAAACAATAAAATTGCAATAATATAAGTTTTCTGAAAGGTTGAAATAACTTCCAACATTTTGAACTTTCATATCTTCAGTATTTGAGCATGATAAGGATTAGCAAGTAGGTTGAATATGTTTATTGCTAACATTTTTAATGAATAGATGATGGTTGTTAATGATTTCATTATGTTAGTATATTCTCCAAATAAAAAAGGAGGAAAACTATTTTTTAAAACAAGCGTCTACACTGTATGGAAAAAAAAACTTATTGTGGGAATATAGAATAGAGAGAGAGGGAGGGGAAGAACACTCTTGGATGTGGCATGTGTTATGAACAGATTGGGCACTATATTTAGTGTGACTAAACTATTATGACAATAGCATCACTGCCACAATATGTACTATGAGCTATCAGGTTATAGTGCAACAGTAGCTTCACTGCCACTACATGTAACATCAGCTGTACTTAGTGTAAGACTACTTTCATGATAGTTAATGATGGCATGAAGATAACTACTACCATTGTAGCGGCTGTGTTAATTACTTCTATGGCTATAAAGTATCACTGTGTAAACTGGCTTTAACGTGACAGCAGTTCATTGCTGCTACAAGTAATATCAATTACTCTGCCAAACCTTGTGTGACAGTAAATTGTTTCATTACAGTAACTATCATACAGCTCTGGGCCAATTAGTCTCAAAATCTTTTTATTTGTTTAAAATAATAAACATAGACATTTTTATCTAACAGATGAGGTAGAGAAGCTACTGTCACCTAAGGCCAATTTATTTTTTTTTAAATACTTAACTAGGTACATGCTCTGTTTTATTCTAGTTACAATTAAAATTATTTACAAGTTGTTAAATTTGTTCAATCATAAAAAAATATATATATGGGAAAAAGTTAAACAAATTTATATTTTAAGGATTGACAAATAATATTTAAAAGATAAATGAAATTGAAAATAAAATTAAACTGTAATTGAAACTTTAGAAATAAAAATTAATTGCCTTAATTTCCAGCATAACAGTCTATTTTTATTCTTAACAAACTTTGGTTATGATTCTAATTTGTGTATCTATAAAGACCTGTAGAAATTAATCAATATTAAAGAAACAGAAGAAAAAATTAATAGTCGGTTGTACTTATATAAAAACAGAATTAATAATAATTTCCAGTAATAATCTTACCATTACTCTTTTATCTTCTGACAAAATTTCTTCATCAAGTAAACATTTTACTTCAGAACAGAACTTTTTACATAAAATTCACCGAAAATATTGAAGAAGAAATGATTCATTCCAACAAAATGAGCTTTACTCCAAGCCTATGCTTATACTAAGGGGAGGATGGTGAAAGTGGATATCACTGGTACCCATAATGACAGTGACCGTATGGGCATGAATTTATATTGCTTAGATTTATGCCCTTTATATTTCAGGAAATATTTTCGAAATTATGTTAGAAGAATAAATAAATAAAAAAAAAAACTTTTTTTGTTTATTCCTCAATGAAATATTGAGAAGAAAGTGCTCAAGGAACTTAAAAGAAAGATATATGGGATGAATGACTGACTAAATAAAATTGTAGTAATAATATTAAAGATAATTTTAAGAATGAATACTAACTCTAATTAGAAGTTAAGAAGTTTTATTAAAATATCTTTCAACTTAATCTATATTCATAATACTTATGATGAAAAACTAACAATATGTTAACAAAGATAAAATTATACAATTAATACTTATCACTTAAAAAATAACAGAATAAGACATTCATTCTTTAACTTTTTACAGACAGACATACTAAAGTAGTCTAAAGGAACTTCAATAAATTTAAAAATAATAAACAATTACTCAAAACATAACCAAAGCCTTCATACAGAGAAACAATAAAAACAAAATAAGATTAAATATAATTTTAAGGAAATGAATCCCTTCATGCGAAGTTTCTTCTATTTCGTAATAATTTTTTTTATTATGTATATTGTCCCTACCATACTATAATTCACACTCGTTTGAATGTTTCATGTTCATAGATGTTACTGAAAATAGTAAGATAAAAGCAAGTGATTGATATTTTTATTAAGTAAAAAAAATCTAATTACTTTAATTAAATGTAAAATATAATCTTAAGGCTAATTACCGGTAAATAACCTTAGGAGAAACAACATACCTCCACATTGTCCAATGCTAACAATGGATAAGTAATCGTATTTCTCATTAAGGATAAATATTAATATTACTATAGGAAGATCAACCATGAAATTTAAATATTTCATAAAATCTTAAAATTAATTTGTAGAAAACCATATTGAAGTATAAGCTCAATAATCAGGCAGATATAAGACTGAGAGTTAAATAATGAAAATGTAGCTATAATACTTAATGAATTAATGCTTTGTAAGATGGCTTGTTAGGAAGATCTGGAAGGAGGCCACGTAATAGATGTCAAAAGCTGGTTAACATATCAACAGCAATTTTGGTGATTTAACATACAATTCATAAATTTATTATGAAAACTAAATAATTAATCTTATTGGAAGATGGTCAATTTCATGTAATAAACTGTGAAAAAATCTTTCTTGTATATTTTTTGTTGTATAGTCGTAACAAAATTTTAGGGTTCTGTCCCATCTTCAGACTGTTTATCTAATTAATTCAAATTATGATTTTTACATTGTGTATCATTGTCTCTCTTCTAATATGTAAACTCATCACTCTCAATTCATCTTGGGCTATTGTCAATGTTACATTTAGCTCAATTAATCATTAATTGTATTTCTAATGTGTTTATATTATTACTATCTCTCCTATTCCTTACAGCTTTTAATTTGACTAAATATGTAAATAATTTTGTTAAATTCTTATATTATAGGAAAAATATTTTTAAGACTTGATTAAACCCTCGTGGTAAAAAACAAAATTCATACATTTTTTTATTTAGTATAGAACAAAGGAAAAAAAATAACATCCTATTGTTTTATATTGTAACTGATTATAATTATTATTGTTAACTCATTAGGCCTATTTATCGTAAGATCAAAAATATTGTCTGATTAGATTAAAATAAGTATGCTGTCTGGCTAGCAACCCAATGGAGTTGGCAGACAATTTTATTGTTTTTTAATAAAGTTTTTTCCTTTTATTTTGGTGAACTGTAACCATTTTCAAATGCCATGTTTCATATTTTATCACAGCATAATCCTGAATATGAGGTTAAATCCTCAATGTTAGTTTGATGAATAAATAAAATTATATAAAAAAGATTTCCACAATTTATTACATGAAATTAACAAAAGAAATACCCTAGGGATGTTAGAATTAAGTTGAGGAATGACTATTTCATCAAAGTTAACAACCAAAAGAACAGTTTACTCAATCCATCTCCAAAATACTAAAACATAACTAGGACTCCAGCAGTACAAGTGACAACAGCAAGGTTTAAAAAGACTCCAATAATGTAAATGAATCGTAATTAGCAAAACATATTCTTTCTAATGAGTTTAATCAGAACCATCATTCTAAAATCAACCAGACCATACATTAGCAGTGATGTTAATAAAATTAATTTTAAGTAATTCTAGATATGAAATCCATTTTGATGAATACTATGTGTAAAATACATATATTATTTTTCCCAAACTATGATAGATTTATTTCTCAACTTTTTCTGCTCTTTGCTAGGAGAAACCCAATATTGAAAAGATGTAGAACACATTACATTATGCAGAGGTCTTAGTGTTATTAAAAATTAATTTTTTTTTTGTTTTTCAAATTACATTATATAAAACTACAGAGTAATGAAATGAAAACATGAACAAATATTAAAGCTTCTTTTAGTTATTTAAATATTTATAAGATTGTAAACATACTTATCCAACATGTATCCTAATAAAAGGTTGCCATTGGAATGAAATCAATAACTCAATTTTTTAACTAACAAATAATAACTTATCAAAGGATTAACTTAAAATTAAAGCCTAAGAAGATCCATATTCCATGTTCAGAGATATTTCAACTAACAGTAACATTCAACTGATTTACTTGATATAATTCCAACATTTATATTGATACCAAAGATACGAACAATATATATGTCAATAACATAAGTAAATTTATAGCTTTTTTTTAGTAAATAGATTTGGATGGTAAAAAAGTAACATAAGACAAAGAATATATTACCCTTCAGGAAAAACTGCAAAGCAAGAGATGTAGGTTTTAATGTAAAAAAAAAATTCTACTAGGTAATACAACTGTAATCAAAGGTAACAAAATGGAAAAAGAAACACAAAAAGGAGGGAATACATAGTGATGACTAAAGCTACTGATCCCTCAAGAAAGTAATGGAAGGATGTCCAGGTGTAGAAAAGTTAAGAGACAGGCCCAGACTGAGGTTGTTAAAGGAAGCTGAAGCTGACGCTAGGAAAGGTGGGATTAAGAAAAGCTGCACTGGTCAGATTGGAAGTGAATAGTCAAAAAAGTCCTTTGCCTCCTAACTCTTAAGTTTGGAGAGTTAAATTAGTTATTTTTCGGTAAAATTAAGATGATAATAAGATATGATGATAACAAAGTATACCTGACTTAAAACATACTCTTTAATCTTTTGATGTTATTCTATTGTCAAAGAGATTTGCTTCAGTGGCCATGAAACAAACATATAAGCTGTGTCGATTGCATATAGAATAACCTTATCCATTCACTATGGCTAATAAACATTACTTATCATCTCTAATTAAATTCTTTGAATAAGTTTAAACTTGGAACACTAGTTGACTAACACACACTTGACACAGCTTTATTATTCCTCAGTTTGATCTGTATTATATTTTTAAAATTTGATAAAATCAATATTTTTAATTAAACCATACAATAATTTAACTGCGTAAAAATAATTTTTCTACACTGAAACATAAGTATAAATTTGTGAACAAAATTTAATATCATTACTGAATGATGCTAGAATTATTTATACTTATTTTCCAATATCAAAGGAAGGTGGATAGCCTTCCAGAACTACATACACATTATTCTTTTGATAGTGAATGAAATACATTGTCACTGTGATCTTAAAGTAAAAAAATATATCAAAATTTAAATCTGAGCTACAAATCTTCTTTTAAGAATTAAAACTATTATTGGTGGGAATTAAGTGTAATTAACACATCTTTATGATAAAATATTATAATGTTAATTGGCTGTTTTTATAATTTATCTAAACAAGCTATGAAATGTAACACATGCATCAACAATTGAAAACCAGTCCTTTCTGCTATTGCAATAAGTAAAAACTAAAATGCATCAGCTACAATGTCAATATTTTGTTGGTAACTGTTTCTAAAATTATTTATTCTAGAAAAATAATTTCAGTATAAGGACGGCAATTTTCTTTTATAAAGAACAATTGAAGAATAGTTTATCTAGAAAAGAATATATTTAAAATAGGAGACTGAATACACAGGAACTAATGGTTCTTCTTTCTCAGTCTCATGTGTCCTATTGCAATATTCATCATCAAAAGGCTCACAATTTTAATTTAACAAGTATAGTATTTATTTAAAAATTTAATGATGACTTGGTTAAGAAATACATTTGCTAAAAAAAAAAAAGGTCTCAGCGCAAATCAAATGAAAATTGTAATTGCACTTGTATTTTTCAGTCAACATTATTACCGACTATATCCATAATACAAAAAAAAAAAAAAGTATAAGGTAAATAAAATAATAATACATAAAATACAGTTATTTTAGGAAAAAATACAGTAAAAAATAAATTAAACATAGAAAATTATTAGTAAGAATTATTCAACAAGTGTTAATTAGAGCAAACAAAGTCATACATCACAGTTTAAAAATTAAGATACCACAACTGTAAATAAAAACAAACTTAAAATTGTAAAATATTTAAATGATAAAACTCGATTAGATAAACTTGACTTTTTAAGGTATAAAAGTATAGAAAATATTTATAACAATAAATACACCAGCTACCTCTCATAAAATATATCATTACAAATAAAATATTTCTAAAGTTAATGACTGAAGCATAGAAAAAACTATTTATAGATAGATAATGAAGGCTTTCGTTTGAGAGGTTAAACACAACCATATTCATACCACATATCAGTTTTTTCTCGGGTAGAATGTCGCCGAGATGGAGTCGAAGCAGGGCTAGCTGGAGCTCCAACGCTTAACCTGTTATAAACTATTACAGGTGGTCTGTAATAATTGAAAAAACAAAAATATTATTTTATGTTATTTTCATTTTGAATAATGTATTTTTATAATGCACTAGTACATTAGCCAATAATGTATCTTGCTAGGATGCAACTTAAACTGTGTTCTAACTTGTTATTATTTGACTTATTTGTAAGAAATTATAAATAGAAAATTAATAAATCTGACAAAAACAGTTTTTATTTATTAAAAACATAGCACATTAATTGAACTTTTAAATAATAATTCAAAATATAAATTGACTAAATTTTAAATTAAAAACATTAACTTTTTCAAAATGTTTTACTTCTTTTAGAATCTATTAAATTGTTTAGAAATTTCATTAATAAAGTTTCGGAGTAATTTTAATTGTAAACCATTTCTTAACATTAAACATCTATTAAACTAAATACATCAATTAAATTTTAAAACAATATAAATAAAATATATTTAATACTTCTTTAATAAGAAAACAATAACCATTATGGGGATTGTTTTTTTAGTAGCAATCAATGGAAGTGTGACTGGAAAACCCTCCATCTCTCCTCTGCTGAAACCTGTCAAAATTATTTTACCTTAGACCTCATGAGCTTGTTGAATTACACAACTTATCGGAATAAAGAATTTCGGCCTATCAAGATTGTACTTGATTAAAAAACATTTGTCCTTACAGTGACCTATAGGGTAGCCACAACAGGGTAACCGAGTGGTAAGGCACTCCCTTAGCATCCCCGAGACTGCAGTGGTGTCGGTTCATTAAATCTGTCCTGGGCAGATTGACTTTAATTTTGTGGCAGCCCCAAGAAACAAAAAATTGACTATCCCACTCTGGTTAAAGGTTAGTAACCTGTATGATAGCCATATTGTATGCTTGCAATGGTGAGCTAGGAAGAAAAAAAGAACCACATTTACTGGATATGACCAAATAGGAGGGGGGCAACAAATAATTTGTGTTTTGCTTGGCATAGAAGGTAATTAACAATATTTATGATTAATAATTAAGTATTACATTTTTAAGTTACTTATTAATAATTCTTCTTCTTCTACTGGCACAACAGGCGCAATAAGCTGCCCTTGGCCTGCTCAACGGCCGCCAACCATCTTTCTCTATCTTCTGTAAGGGCAACTGGAATCCTAATAAGTTGTCGCAGATCCCGCCGCATCCTTCCATCGGCCCTTCGGCCTACCACATTGCCGCACACCATCCGGAACGTAACTGTGCAGTTTATGTGCCACTCTTTCCTTGCTCATCCTCATTACATGGCCAAGCCATTTAAGCTTCTGTATTCTTATGTACGCGGAGATGCTACATTCCTTATAGAGCCCAAAAAGTTCACCATTTTTCCTTCTTTGCCAATTACCATTCTCGCATACGAGCCCTAAGATTTTCCTCAGAATTACTCTTTCAAACCTGTCTACTAGCAGGTTAATGCTTTTATTACTTAGCATCCAAGTTTCTCCACCTTATGTGACGACTGGCCTTATCAACGTTTTGTACAGGGTGAACTTGGTGGTACGACTAACAAGTCTGCTTTTAACTTCTTCTTCTTCATCCTGGTTCTTGTTGATAATAGAGCCAAGGTAAGTAAAACTTCTTACCACTTCGAAATTATAGGGGCCCATTTCCAGGTGACTCATCCTCTGGTCCAGAGGCTTCTTACCCAACAGCATAATTTTGGTTTTTTCCTCATTAATATGCAGGCCCATCCTTTTCGCTTTGACACAAAGAGGAAAAAGAAGAGAAAAAAAGGGAAAGTAAGTCTGTCAAAGAATTGAATTGTAAATGGCTGTCAAGATGATTACAGCTTTGTACCATTCTTGAAATGAAATGAAATGAAAAAATAACTTTATTCTGGGACATATGTCCCCTAAGAATAATTA
>NW_027108603.1:357151-378374 GCF_000696795.3 Halyomorpha halys
TAATCGTTAGTTCTGGACTTGAGGACTGCTGAGATTCCATTCTTATGGAAGAAATCGTACAATTTTAGGTTTAATTAAATCAAAACCAGGAGCTTTTCGGCTTATGCAAAATATGATGTTTGAAGGTGTGATGGGTGAAGGTGGTAGAGTTATCTTTACACAGTTATAAATAAATACTTAACTATTGTTCCTTTACTATCACAATAGCGGATTAGTGAACAAGGCACCCGTGAATCTAGGCATAGGCAGTTTGGAAGCTAAATATATTTATTATGAATCTAAATTGATTTGACATAGTTATTTATTTTTATATTTTAATTATCTCAATTACTGAAGTTTAGCAATTATTGCATACTGGTGATCATCAGTAATTTCAAAAACAAAAACTAATATTCACTAGGTACTACATATAATTTTTTTCACAAAATTAAAACAACTAATACTAATAACTATGAAATGATTGAAGCTCTATGTAATATTACGTATAATGATATTAAACAAAACTGTGAACAATATTTTAAAAAAATAAAAGAAAACTGAGATCACCGAGAACTGAATCACTGCAAGGTCTGGGCTCGAATGAGCTAGATACAAGGTTACTCCATCACACTCCCACCACTGCCTCTTTATTGGACATCCCCAATCTCGCACTACTCAGTGATGGAACAGCTAGCTAATTGCTGGGCCAGAGCGGGTCTCTTCAGTGTAAAGGCTCTCTATCTATTACATACTATTTACTTTTGAAAAGTGGGCCAGAGCGCAGTGGGTGGCGAGCTTTAGGCAAGGAAAATATTTGAATAAATAATTTACTGTTATGCATTTTTTTTTTCAACTGTTTCCTAAGAACAAAGCTTTCAAAGTCTACTTTCTTAGCTAATGAATTTTCAAATTACTAAAAATATTGTGTTTTTTTTTTGTTTTAATTTTAAGGTTATTATTTTCTTACCTTTTATTTAGCACGGAGAAATCTGTTAAAAAATAAAATAAAAATATTAAAGAAATAATTATGAATGTAATAATGAAGCAAACTCATCAAATTCAAGTAGAAAGAACATATACTTTCAAACTTTTCCAGAATAGTAACAAAAACTACAATACCAAAATATATAAACCATAATAATGAAATAATTATGAGAGATAGTTGACCGTGGATGATAAATGAGGAGAAGATGGTTGGGGGTGCGGTCAATGAAACACAAATAAGTATGATTAACTTATTTTAATGTGCCGACATTTATACATATTTACGACATATGTATACATTTTATTTCCCGCTTCTCTCATCACTTCATTTTATTAATTCTATTTTGTAAAACTATTCATTGTATGTGTAAAATTATTTTGTTTATACTTTCTTTTTATATTTTTTTATTTTTCTATACTTACTGTGGTTGTTATCTTGTTTTGTTTTTAGCCCTGAAGAAGGCTAGAAACTCTAACTAACGTCGGCACATTAAAATAAGTTAATCATACTTATTTGTGTTTCATTGACCGCACCTCCAACCATCTTCTCCTCACATAATAATGAAAAATGTAAATGCTTTTGAACATCTCACAATAACACATACATAACATAATATAAACATAAAAGAAGAAACAATATAGACCAAAATACTTGTACTCATGATCTTTGGTTACAGATTGCCATGGGGTTAATAATCTATTTGTAGGAACTTGTAGAAACCATAAAAGGAAAAAACACTCACATAATAGTGCTGTCAAATAAAGAAAATAACTAAATAAATATACATATATATTATTACATGCTGGAACTACAAATTTAAAAGCATAAATGAATACATACGGATCTTGGGGAGTTGATGATCTTGGTACTTCAGAAATATGACTTTTGTTTTCATCTTGGTCCTGGAATTAATAAAACTTTCTTGAAATAACAGTGCGGAATGAATTTATAGCACAAATAATAAACTATAATAATTAAAAGAGGAGAAGATGGTCGGGGGTGCGGTTAGCAGAAAAAACACAAATAAAGAAAAGAATATTTATTTGTGCCATTTGGCCATCTTTCCTCTTATATATTTATGGTCAACTATCTTCACCTCATTATAATAATTAAATTTTGGATGACAAATCAATATCGATAGAAAGACTAATATGATTCTAAAAAAAAAAAAAAAAAGGAAAAAGATTTTTAAACAGAAATTGTATAGAATTTATTAGATGATTCAAAACTACTGACAATCATACCTTAATTTACTAACAATTTCACCAAACCAATTCAGAAATATTAAACATTGGGGTGCTTCTGAAAAATGCTTACTGCCATTTGATAGTAATAATCTTATTTTACTAAACAATAAAATAATAGAATGGGCCACAATAATTGCGATCTAATAGAGAGAATATTGGCAAATTATATTAGTGAATAATATTATTTTTATTCTTCTTATTTTATACATAAGAATATTGGCGTCCTGAGCAAGAATGTGAACTATATGTTAATAAATAACAAAAGTTAAAACAAGGAAAATGTTCATGATGGCAAAACATCTTAAGATAGGATAGATATTAATATTAAGGTAACCAAAAATACTCCAAAAGGGACTTCTATACTCCTTTTTCTTGAAGCATACTACTATTAAAATCTGCACTCTTTTTGTGCTTTATTGTTATTTTGTATTCCTAGTATTATAAAAACTAACAATTATTATATGCAACCTTCAGTGAGTTTGTGAGGTAAAGTTGTCTGTGATAATTTCATTGACAATTTTATACCACTGATAGAGTCTGTGAGCAAATGACTCAGCATATTTTGAATTCAAACAATTAGCACAAGAGATAGTATGCACGTCATCAGGTAGGCAAATATCCAGAACAAATGAATAATCATGTCATTTCTCTCAAACTTGATAGAGAAAGAGAGTCTTTGCAGTTCAGTCATTACTCATTATTGAATAAGAATTGGTAAATTATAAATATTAAAATGCATAATAGATAGATGGCACAATTAACAACATAGAATCAATATAAAATTACATCACATTATAAAAAATAATTTTATTTGCATATCTAATTAATTTTAAGAAAATAATTATTCATGCACTCCCTCATACATCATGCCCCAGCAAGAATAGTGACACAAATCAATAATTAGTTAATTATATCTTGTGAATGAAACTCAATAATTAGATAAAAATCAACTTGGAATACAATAAAACTTAGAAAATAAATTTTAAAATATTTTTAAGAGACTTACTTGGAATCCACACACAAGACTGAAACGACAAGAAACTGCTCGTAGATTCCGATTGCTACAACACTTACTTGACAAACGCTCTAAACTTCCCATTCATTACAAAAAATTAGTATACACTTCAATAATCAGACCAATTTGGACATATGGAATTGAGCTCTGGGGCTCCACCAAACCATCAAATTCTTCCCGCATCCAATCGTTACAATCCAAAATCCTACGTAAAATCGTTGATGCTCCTTATTATGTCACAAATAAACTCATTCATAAAGACCTTAACATCCCATTTGTTGCAGATTTGACCCAAAACAGATATGCGTCTTTTTATTCCAAACTCCTTAACCATCCTAACCCATTAATTCTTAATCTTTCATCCTTAACAATCCCTGATAATCCTCCGAGGCGTCTGAAAAGAAGATGGCCACGGGACCTTCTAGTTTAAATTAATGTTTGAAGTACCACCAATGGGTGGTTCCTTCCCAAGATTTTCAAGTGTATATGAAACATACTACATATTTACCTGTTGTATTATTTTGTGCAGTTGTAAATTACAATAAATAAATAATAAAAAAAAAAAAAAATATTTTTAGTTGATTTTATTGTTTTACTGTAATTATAACAATAGCTGTGCCTCACAGTTTAAATTTGGTTTGTTTCATGCACATGAGGACTAAATAATCAAGTACATCTAAAATTTAAGTGAAAAAAACAAAAGAACCAATAAGTAAAAACTTTTAACTTTACAGAAAGTTTGGATACTTAATACTATTGGGTTGTAAAATAAGTTCGTAGCGTTTTTCAATATTTCTATTTAATACTCTGTGTATATAAAATCATGTTTACTTGGTCAATAATGTTTACATATACTAAAAAAGGGTTAGGTAAGGTGCTTTTATGCATCAGTTTCAACCGAGATTCCTACTCTTTAAGTGGTATTTTGCTTGTTCAAAATAGAAGAAAAAAAAATTCATTTTTGTCATTTAATGATTTTTTAATTTCTGAAATGCAAAATTCACTGCACAGGCAGTTAAAAAAATTTGCAGTGTGTATGGCGATGATGCATTAGGAGAAAGCACTGTCCCTAAGTGGTTTTCTTGGTTCAGAACCGGAAATTTTGACTTGGAAGATGCAAAGCGCTTGGGTAATCATTCAACTGTTGATGATGACCAAATTCACGCATTGGTTACAGACAGCTGCCCTCACCCTACAACACGGGATATTGCAGAACTGTGCCCAGTTGGACAATTAAAGGCAGCGGTTGAGCAAAAGTTTTCAGCATGAGCTAATTGTTTTCATCCAAAGGCATAGTTTTCCATCACGATAACGCCTGTCCTCATGAGTCTTTTCAGACCCGGCAGAAATTATTGAAGTTTGGCTGGGATGTGATTCCCTATTCACCAGACTTTGTCCCAACAGGTTTTCACTTATTTCGGGTCCTGCAATACTCTCTTAATGGGAAACACTTTAATTCGCTCGAGGACTGTAAAACACACATAGACCAGTTCATTGTGCAAAAATCTGAGAAGTTCTGGGAGGACAGAATTAAAAGATTACCTGAAAGATGGCAACATGTAATAGATCTAAATGGGTCTTGATTAAAAATATTTACAGGAGTCTAAAGTTTTTATTGAAATCACCAGTAAAAAATGCTATAAATTTATTTTATAACCCAATAAAAATTTTTTTACAAACATTATAAACTCACAGCTTAGGAAAACCAACCCAGAGAAAAACCCTTGCCAAACAGTTAAATGACTGATAGCAAAAGTAAATATAAGTGAAATGACAGTTTCTCAACACCTAAAGACTAATGGTAAAGTAAAAAAAGTAGATCTATGGATATCATAAGAACATAATAAGCAATAGCAGCTGAAGCAGTATGAGACATGGGTTCCATATGACAAAAGACGTGGGGGGTCAGGCCAGGAGTTAAATATTGATGAAAGACTGGGACAAATTCCAAAAACCAAATTTTCATTCAAAAAAATAATAGATTTCTGTGTGGTGATCAATGGCAGGAATAATTCATTTCTACTTTCTACCCAGAGTTGGAACCAGCACATCTTCATCATACTGCAGGAATATTGTCATAATGCATCAAAAACAAAAAATGCGTCAAAAAACAACCTCCATTGGTTAATCGGAAGAGACCTATATTCTAACACAAGACCAGACCTCATGTTTCATGACAGGTTGTGAAGAAAGTAAATGAGCTCTGTTACAAACTCCTTCCATATCCTTCTTATTCACCAGACTTATCTCCAACAGATTTCTATCTGTTTAGAAATTTGGGCAACTTACTTAAAAGTAAAATTTTAGAAAAGATTCTCAAGTCAAATACATTTTCATAGAAAAAGCATTTTCTGACTTCATTTCTTCACAAAATCTTTCATTTTTGGGATTAGAAAAGTTGATGACACGTTGGAGAAAAGGTATCGTAAATGAGGGTAAATATAACAGGATGAATGAAAATGTTCTGATGTCTAAAAAAAAAGTTGTTTTACTAAATAATCTTTCCTGTGAAAGAAAACTGACATTTCATAGAGAACGATCCAATGTAATATGTGATAGAATATTATTACAAAGAATCAAATATACATATATTTATGAATAAACACAAAGAAGTAAAGCAGATAGTGTTAGGAAAATATTAAGGTATTAGTGATTAATGAATGTTACGTACGTTAGCAGATGCCGAGTTTTCATCTGCAGATAGATATACAGTTCTCCTACTCCCTGGATTTCCCAAACCCAAATCTACCTCTGAAAACAAACATGGTGATAAACTAACCTAAATTCAAATAGTTACCTGGTTTGAAAATTTACTTTAGCAATGAACAATATAAACCATTTATTATCAATCCAAAATGATTTAATGAAATATAAAATAGAGAGTGGTTAATGCATTAGGTCAAATTTTAATACGTTTACTAGGGGATAATGAAGAAACAACTTTAAATGAATTTACTAGTGAAATATGTGAGTTGAAAATAAAAAAATCTCGAATCTAAAGGCAGAGTAATGGGAAATAAGATTAAGTATAAATGCTAATGATATTAGTCATTCAGTTAGTTTTTTAACAGAAAACTCTCAAACCATTAGTATTAATTATAATATATAAATTATTTAAATAATATACAGCTATCATTATGTTTATTGAAACTATGTTAATAAGCATTTCATTAATATTAAAAGTGAAAAAAAAAAACAAGTTTGTAGATTACTTAAAATATAAATAATATTATCTTTGTAAAAATTAGAATCGATGGAAAATATAAATTTTTTTGTACCAATGATGTAAAAAAATATGTTAAAATTACCTTGCCGATTTCTTCCTTCTTCAAGACTAGTGTCTGAATCAGTACCAGCTCCAACTGTACTACCTCTCCTGATGCCGTCCTCATGCCAAGAACGTCGACTCTATTATATAAACATTGCACTTAATTCTTTTACATTTTAATATTTGACAACAAATTATATGTGAAAATTCATTACCTTACTAATTAGATCAGAACCAGCTTTTCTCACTCTTCTAACTAAACTTGCCCCAAAACTTTTTCTAAAAATAAAAGAAACTTTGAATCAATCATATATCCTATAAAGTTCAGATTACAAATAATTATAAAATAAAATAATTTTATGGATATGTACCTGCTTAAATATAATCTGTTTGAATGGAAAGTAATTTATTCATTTAATATACAAAAAATTATAAACAATCAGAATACCCCAGCCATAATAATCTGAATTTGAAAGTAAACTATAGTATCACTATTAAAATTGAACTCCTTTAAATGACTATTGACCCAAAAAAATGTTATTTTGATCATTCATTACACATATTTTTTATTCAAAAATTTAAATCTTGATTCTAAAATGTTTGGAAATAAATAAACTGCTTACTTTTTTGAAGGACAGCTGTCCATTTTCCTATATTGTTCCATTATCTTTTCCTCTAACTTTTCCTTCTGGCGGCAGAGATTGTTCAATTTGTCACTGCAAAAGAACTATCACTATTAAGAAGAAGCAAATCAACGTGTCATATAAGTTTCTGAGTTTTTAAAATCCTTTATAGCTATTATAAAAAAACTTATATTATATAAACTTTGATTATTTATACAATTTCTAGAACATTTAAATTAAATTTTCTTTTTTGTCTTGAGTAAATATATGATTAAAATTAATATTATAAACCTCATTAAAAACAATATACTTTTTTACTGGAATAAAATTAAATGTTATTTATAATGCATTAACAGTTGTTCGGCATATTTCATCTAATTTGATGATGACAAGTTCATAAAGCTTTCAGGGCTTCTTTCAGGAAACAAACTCATATTCAAGTGTTCTTTTTAAGCCTGTTTATCATGAAATCACTTTCTGATGATAAAGCACAGACAGCACTGCAATAAGTGGTAGGCATCAATCCATGAGTGTGGAGTAAAAGATTGTATTTAACATAGACGAGCCAACAAATCAAACTGCACTTTGACAGTTCTGAGGTCATAGTGGCTGACTGTAGAATTAGTACCTCATTCTTGAGGTAGAAGTTTTAAATCCAGCCTGTGGAGGTTGACTTATATTATGTGACAGAACCACATTATAAATCTCTATCTTCATAGTCCGATCAGAATAGACTGGTAACTAGCAGGATAACCAATGCTTTTTCTGACCTAGTTCGTCTAAATAAGAACATCTTTGCCCTATCTCAACATGTGCAGAGTATTGTGTAAAAAATATATATAATTCTTAATAAGAGAAATATTGTAATAAATGAAACGGCTTTTATCAGAAACTTCTTGATACTTTATTTCCTAAAAAAAGAGAAAACAAAAATACAATTTGAATACATAAAAATATATCTTATAGATGTAAGATAAAAAACAAAAACAAATATAAGAACAAACTAATTATGATTAAAAAAAGAAATATATATATATACAAAGTTACAGCCTTAGCGAGATGTCAGCTGACAAAGGCCATATCAGGTAATTAATATAGAGGTACAAACTCAATAAAAGTCAGCAATACCTCCAGGTAAGACACATGAAACAATGAGAGAGAAAAACTGAATATCTAATTATAAGTCTCTTCTCGTGGTTAAAGCAAATTGTTAAAGGTAAATACCCTTATTCGCACTTATCTTCTAAAGCTTTTAGCGTTTAAGTTGTTGGCCTGATGTGAGTAGCCTGAAGTCCGGAACAGGTAATTTTATTTCTGTAGAACATGATATGAGAAGCAAAAAAACATGAGAGAGGTCACGGACGTCCTCATAGTATGGCCGATTTATTGGGAAAGAATGATAATAAAACAGGTATAAAGTTGCAATGGTAAATAGAACTTTTTGTTTGAAAGAGGATTAAATTAATATAAAATTTTGTTCAAAATTTTAAATTAACGACATTCCGCCAACTGGAAAACAAATCAAATAAATAATATTAACAGAATCTTTCTTGTAGCACTCTATACATATTTTATAAAATATGTTGATGTAGCTATCTTTACATAGTGGATATATTACTAAGTTGCAAAAATAAAACTCGACCAACGAAATTTTTACTAAAATTATCACAAGGTTATTAGTAAATTCAAATCATTCATAGCTTAATCATTGAAACTGATTAAATGATACATAAAGTAATTCTCGATATAAATAATAATTACCATGATCGAAACATAAAACTGAATGTTTCATATAAAACAAGTATAAAGTTGTAATGGTAAGCCGGAATTTTTGTTTGAAAGAGGATTAAACAAAAGAAAATCATTAATCCTCCATTATTTTCTTAGAAGATTAAAGTCTCTACACTTACGTGAATATTTTTTCTTCCATATGGTAATGTTCTTTATCTTCAAGTGAATGAGTTAATAGTTCATGATATTGACCTAGAAGAAGAGTAACATGTTCCATTAGAGATCTTCTATCTTCTTCAAGATTTGCTTTAACTTGTTTCAACATCTACAAAATATATGACTTTTAGTATGTAAATATGAATATAAATTACTTTTGTATAGTTTCTGTAATCATATCAACAAGACGAACTAATTAAATAGAAACATATTAACCTCACACTGACTATGCAACTTCGAAATCTGGATCTCAAGAGTTCTTATTCTTTCAGACATCACATGAAGTTCTTCCCTTAGTTCATCACTACGGGCTACTTCGACCTTCATATTTTTATATTCTTCTTGAGCTGTCCTATATTCAGTCTTTAACTTTTCACTAGCTGTGAATAGATTTCTGAAATCTTCCTAATAAAAAAGATGATAAACAAGTCAAATAGGAAATAGGGAAGAGAAATCAATAGAATTTCATAAAATTCGATTCACATAGCTAAAAATAATATAAAAAATCTGGAGCAGAGCAAACATGACACAACTTTCACTTAATTCCCTGTTATTTGTGTCGATTTTTGAAATTTAAATAGTACAAAAATAGTAATGTTGGTTTTTCCAGACTTACAAGGTATCATAACTTACTTTTCTTAATATTTATTATTATTTCTATATAAGAAAAATATAATCCTATAAAATATAATAAGTTTACACAGTGGGTATATTACTAGGTTCCAAAAAAAAAAAAAAATGACCACTTATAGATAGAAATAAATGGTCCAAGTAGCAATAAAACTTGACTAATAAAATTTTAGCTAAAATGATCACAAGATTATTAATTAGCTTAATCGTTTATAATTGATTAAATGATACATAAAGTAATTCTCAAAATTAATAATAATTATCATTTTTGAAATATAAAACTGAATTATACTATAAATTACCTTCAGTTTTGAATGTTCTCCTTTCAGACATTCTGCCTTTTCCCTAATAGATCTAGTTTCAGTTCTTCCTTCTTTAATGGCAACCTTGAGAGTATCTCGTTCACGAGCTAAAGTTTCATACTCAGTTGTCAAACCTTCATGAAGGCTTTGAAGCGTTAACTGATCAACTAACATCTGATGCTGCTCAGAACGAACACTTTCAATTTCTTTTTGTAACTGTAAAAGCAATGCATAAAACACATGTTACAATGAAGTTGAGGATTTTATATTTCCAACAAATAACCAAATTTAACATCAAACAAAGTTATAGGCAGTAATATAAAAAGGATAAAAAAAAAAAATTAAAATACGTTTTTATACTATAGAGAAGTAGTAATTAAACCAACATTGTAAAATTTTAATTTTGTTGTCAGAGCTTTTATATGAGAACTACTTTTAATTTTTTTATAATTCAACAAGAGCAATTGAAGGAATGAATTTTGTGAGATGGCTAAACAAGAATATAAAGCAGTCTGAAGCCTGAAAACAAAAATTTCATTTATCAAAAAGAAAAGATAAAGATTTGCTTTAGTATCAAATAAGTTTTCTGAAAACATATAGTAGGTCTACCAGAAAGTTTTATCTGTATTTTAGAATAAAACTTGATGCTGTTAAGAACAACCAAGAAAAAAATTTTTTTTTTTACAATAACAGAGATTACAGAAAGGCTCGATTCAGCTAAAAAAAAAATTCGGACCATATACTCAAACTAGGTATGGAAATATAAGAGATGAGTGCCAAATCATTGCACGCCACTTGAGTGCCAAATCTATGTACATCTCTGCTTGCACAGAACAAAATGAAAACCTCTTTAAACTGGATAATATCTGGGGATGAAAAGTAGATTACCTACAAAAACATTGTAAGGAAAAAGGGCATATTTCGACCTTTAAACTGAAGTTGATCCTGAGTTAAGAGAATGTTGTTTCATGATGGGACATTTGTGGACCAATACTTTTTTAGAAGTATTTTTTAGAACAAGAAGCTAAATTCAGAGAGATAGTGTCAGCAATTGGATAATTTAAAAAAATAGCTCCAAGAAAAGAGGTCAGTGATGTTCAATAGGAAGGACATCGTACTGATTTATGATAATGTCAGACCACATACTGTTTTGGACACTCATCAGTAATCTCCAGAGCCAGGCTGGGGAATCCTGTCACATCCACCATACTCCTTGGGCCAAACACGCTCCAATTATCACTTGCTTCTGTCCTTAAAAAATTTTTTGTGGGGGAAAAAAAAAGAACAAAGAAGATATCAAACAAGCACTGTTTCAATTCTTTGCCTCAAGGGATAAGGCATTTAAATGGCAAGAAGTCATAAATAATGAAGGTAATTATTTATATATTATTCAAGGTATTAAAAATTGTTATTTTGTCTTATTTTAAAAATGGACAGAACTTTCTGGTAGACCTAATATATAAAAGATATTTTTAATAAATAACTACCTACCTACCAACCTACACCTTAATCATAACCTTCATTTAATCTTTTATTATTTTCCTTGACTTCAAATATTTATCTATAATAAAGAAAACATGGCAATGACATCAATCTTAAAACTTAGTTGAGATGATGGCATGTTAGGAACTAGAGAAGGAAGAGTAAAGAAAAGTGCTAAAATATTTTTAGATCATTTTGAGATATTAGAAAATAAAGAAAGATGGTTCCAGAGGCATGCTTGATGAAAAATACTAAATAAAATCTTTTTAAAACATTTAAACCATTAAAATCTTTTTGAGGTATCAGAAAATCAATGAAAGATGATCCCTGGGGTATACTTGATGAAAAATACTAGAATACTTTTAGATCATTTCGAGGTATCAAAATTTCAATGAAAGATGGTTGAAGAAAAAGTTTTCACCAATTTTTTTTCCTTTTTCGTATTAATATTTTGGGTAATAGTTTACCTCTGCTACCCCAAAAAAAGGCGGGGACAATTACTTCTTGACCAGACTGTACAAACCTTACAGTACGACTTATTACAGTGTAACAAAGCCCACTCAACAGGGAATTTTTTCCTCTAGATGGAATGGACGTAAGAACGTATAACTAAAGGAGCAAGAAAAAGTTCCTATTTGAAAACAATTAAAAAGGAAACAGTCTAATTAAGTTGACTTATATCCAAAGAGCAGATTAAGAGTTATATGTCAAACCTCAGAATTATACCTATGGGGAAAATTAGGACATTATTAGACATAGAAATATGGGATCATTATACGTAATTTGTCAATTATGAAATTTTATATCCCCCCTCAAATAATTGTAGTGACATCCTATATTTGCATATACTATATACGTTAATGTGTATATAAGTTCTTTTTTTTTTTTTTTGTGTAAAATTAAAACATTAAAATGTATATTACCTATTACTAAGTAATATCAATATATAATATCTAATATTTTTATTTTGTAATATCTGTAATATTGCTATTTTGTAAAATGTATTCTAATATTAAATATCTAATACTGAAGATTGTCTGATAGTAGGGTTTCATAAGGGAAAAAGTACAAGATTCCGAGAGTAATATCGGTTGTAAACATCAAAACTATTAAATGTCCAAATTTATAAGTTAAACTTTAACTAAAGCGAGAAAGAAGTAAGCGTGAAGGGAAAGAAATTTTCCCTTTTAAAACACAGTTAAGATTATAAACTAACCTATATAGTTATCGACGTACAGTCTGGTCAAGAAGTAATTGTTCCCGCCTTTTTTGGGGGAGCTGAGGTAAACTATTACCATATTTTGACCTTTTATTATTGAACATCTAATCTTCATAACACAGATAATGAGAAACATTTTTTTTGTAGCTGTTTCTAGGAAAACTATAAAATATTTAAAAGTTTGATAATTGTGGTATAAATCTATTATACCTCTTCTTTTTCAGCAGCTAATTGAGAATTAGCTAATTGTAAAGCTGTGTGCTGGGACTGAAGTGAAGCAATTTGAGACTGCAGAGTGGCTACTTCCACTTCTAACTGAGCGCTCTGTTCTGGGCTTGTCTCTTCTCTTGAATCCAGTCTTTCCCTAACTGCCTTCAAGATTTCAGGACATGACAATATTCTGCAATGAAATTCTGATCAATCATTTGTATCATAAATTATTAACATCAAGGGTGATTTTTAATTTTTCGTGAAGAAAGGAAAAGTTGATTATATGAGTACAGAAGTTGGAAATGCCAACCAAACAGAATAGGGTTGTAGCCGAGGGTGTTAAGGGATCACCGTAACATCGAGTTTGCAGCACCACTATTTGAATCTGGCCTGAGATAACTTTATTTACTTTTATTACAAAATGAAAACTTGACCTTTTCACCCCATTTACCAGAATTAAAAATTACCATTAAAAAAAAAAAAAATCAAAATAGGAAGTTAACTACACTAATGTAAATTTAGCATCCAAATTGGATCACCAAAATTCAAATTTGAAATAACTGTTATAAAACATACATTAAAAAAAATTGTTAAAATCAAAGTATGTACATGCCAATAAGATAAATTTCAGTTAAGAAGGTATGCATTTTTCACCTTAAATGTAAACAGTTTAAATTACTGATTTAAGCCATTTATAGGTGACATTTTTTATATTGATTTGTGGTTATTTATTGGTGATATATAACTACATTACATCCACTTATTATTGTGTTCATGAAAAATATGATAGTAAAAAGTCGTTAATTATTTGAAAAAATTTTACCTATCAATAGCAGCTTCAGGATCTGAGAGCTGATCAAGCGCAAGACCTAATTGCTCCAAACTCGTTTTAAGACCTTGGGTACTCAATTTTTCCGAAATCAGTTCCTTTTGTAAAGCAGATAATGTAGCTCTATCAATTTCATAACGGCTTTCCAACTCTCGAAATTCTCTTTCAACTTCATGTAACCTTAAAAATAAATTTTAAAATAACATTCATGAAACATTATCTACAATTGAAGAAATGAAAAGAGAAACAAATGAAAATCAAAGAAAGTGAATAACTGGAAGGGATTTTTTATAGCATTACCACTATGGAACTGTGCTCAAAGCAAAACACAAGAAAGTAGTAGGGTAGTGATAGGACTAGAAAACAGGGTGTGTGTAGTATGTGTTGAGCTTCAGTTTTCAAGTAATGGAATTTTTGTATTTTTTATGGTGAATTCTCATAACATCACCATGGTAGAACCCTTTTAATTCAACAAACAAAATTTTGTTATAAAAGCTTTTATATCCTTTTTTTTAATGCAAAATGTCCGGATAATGTTTATAGAGGGCAGCTTTGGCTTTAGATAGCACATGAGGCTTTGTCCAACGATTGACATGATTGCTGTAGAAAATCCATCTTTGCCATAACTGAGACTGGTTATTTTATTCAACAAAACCCAAAAATTTTTGATAATTTTTCATTCCATACTTCCATCTTGGAACCTATGTAAAAATGTACATATCTTTTTTAAAGTAGAGGAAATTTATTAAAATTTGAGCGCTGTACGTTTAACAGGACTAGGTATATTTTTTCCAAAAATTTCATTTTTTTTTTAAGTTAGAGAAATAACAATTTTTTTTAGTTTATTTTGGCAAATATCAAGAAAACTACCATTCCTAACAAGAAAATCATTATAAACTACAATGAAGCAAATTTAACTAGCTTCTCTTTGAGTACTTTTTGATGTTTATGCTTCCTATATATAGTTCCTGAGATATTAGACATTTCTCAAGATGACTCATTTTCAACAAATGTACAATATGGACAAAATCATGCAAAAATATTTTTGCATGCTGCTCTAGAGTGATAAATATGCCTAATATTAATCTGGATTTTCTTTCCCAGGAAGTTATTTGTAATAATTTGTTAATATGATGAGGTGAAAAACAACTTCCATTTAGAACACATTACTTACTATTCAATATTTTTTGTATGACGTTTCGGGTTTACCCCATAGTCATGTACTTGTATCCTACAATTGCAATAATTAATTTAATATTATCAGCAATTGTTTCTATAGATTATATGCATACAATTAAAATCTAGTAATCTATATTTACCTCTTCAAAAAACTGGAAACTAGGATTAAACAACAAACTAAAAACTGCAAAAATATAAATTGCACACCATTGGCTAACCACAGCATAACGTTAAACCATAAATTTAACTTAAAAAATCCCACAATGATAGATATAATGAAAAACACTAAAAGCAGAAGGATTATAGAAGAGATTCACATCTAAAAATATCAATAACACGGTAAACTATAAAACAGATACAATAAACTTAATTACACATTATGCAGATATAATAAATAAGCTGGGCTATAAATAAAGAATCAGGAAAAAAATTAAAAATAAAATTATCTCATTTAAAAAGCATAATTTTAACTTAATAGCAAAATGTATTAAATATAGACATATCAATATTAAGGAGGTAAAAAAACAGCACAAAGGCTTATTGATATGTCCAAAGAGATAATGCCTCCTAATATAGTATATTGCTTTGTGCTAAACAGACAAGTAAATGCATCAGTAGTGAAAGACAATAATAAGGCAATATAGTTAATATTAAATTATATGTATCTACATGACAATATTTCATAATGAAATAGATGTAACTGACAAAATGAGGTAAATATAGATAATAAGATTTCAATTGAATACATATAATTTATAGAAATAATTTTTGATAATATTAAATTAATTGTTGCAATAGAGGGATAACAGTACCTGAATATGGGGCAACCCCAAAATGCCATACACAAAATATAGAATAGTAATGTTTTATAAATGGAAGTTTTTTTTCACCTCATCATATTAATCAATCTAATATTAATCATACTTCACTAACAGAGTGGATAATCAATTGTTGATAATTAAATCCATTAAATAAATCCTAAGTAAAAATAAAGTCATGATGCTAATAAAACTAATAATTAATAAGATGTTGCATTACAGAACAAAATATTGTACCCTAAGACCATTTTCCAACATTGTAGTGTTTGGGAACTCAACTTATTTCCATAAGACAACAACAAATTTGTCAATATCGTCAATAAATTTGTCGATAGTGAATAAAGTTCATGTTATCATCCTTTTTTATATTTATCATAATCTCCTACTTTATCTGCAAAAATAGCATATTTTCATAGAACAAATTTAAAAAAATAAAAAGAACATGGTCCGTGTGTGGTCAAAATAACTCAAATAGTAAATAAACTATTTATTTATGAGACAACGTTCATCAGGGCTAAAAAAGATACAAACAATGTAGTACCAACTGTAGTATAAAACATTATGTAACAGAATAAGAGATAACATGAAATAAAAGTGAACTAAGGTGTGGATAAAAATGGTGTAAAAATGTATATAAAAATGAACAAAGTGAACCAAAGAAAGTAAAAATAAGATGTACAGTGAAAAGTATAAACAAACAACTATAAAAAATTATTTTGACAGCAATCTTCCCTTTATTAATTACACAAAATCAATCAAGGATCTTCCAATAAATTTAAACTTATTAAAATGTTGGCATAGTGCATTAGCATTAGCCTAAAGCCTTCCTCAAAAACAGTTTGTTTACTTCAAAATGAATTTTTGTGATTGGTTAGATAGTTTCTGAAATTAGCATAGTTTAACAAATAAACTCTTAAGCCTTATATAAGGCATCTGGCCTGTTTTGAACAGAGTAAAGGACGGCATACCACAAACCCTCAGTGGTTGCAGTGCACACATGCCAGAATAAAAAAAAAAACTCGAAAAAGAAAGAAAGGATAAAATATAATATCTACCTGGATATCTGATTATTATTTTCTTCTATTTGTTTGGACATCTGAAGCTTTTCTTTGTTGAGATTTTCGACATCAAACTGAATTTTATCAAGTTCATCTCCTTTAACCTGCAAATATTCATTATTTAAATGAACTTTCATTCAAATAAAAACTCTATTTCTCCACTTTACTTACAAATTTTTACTAGGCCAGCTCAATTAGAAGGAAGTTTATCTAACCCAACCACCCTACACACCATAAGAATTGTATAACTTGAAATAAATTTTTAGTCGGATTAGGTGATTATGAAAAGCAGTTAAGATGTATTTTTAAAAAGTATTAAATAAGGCAAAAAAAAATATATATAAAAATAAGGTCAGACAATATTTTTTTTCTTTAAGCATAAATGTGTAATGAAATAAATTAATGGCTTCAAGTTACTGATTATATTGCTGAAAAAATCTAAAATTATAAAATGCTAATATAGTTTAAGTAAGGTAGCAGCTGAAGAATCATCATAAAAATACTTTCTACATACATAAAATATATTTAATACAACTTACTGTTATAGATTGCCTGAGCCTGCTGACATCCCGTTCCAAAGCAGCTACTTTAGATCTAGCCTCATTTAGATTTTCTTCAGATTCTTCTTTTAGTTTTGCTAATAATTCTTCAGTTTCAGTAAGCCTGCATTCAGATCTGCACTTCTCTCGCTCTAATCTTTCAACATCTTCCACTCTTGCCTGTTGGCATCAATAGTTAACTATGCATATTAACACTTTGACTGTCAATACAAGATAACCAGTAGTATGTGCTAGTGTATAGTTTCTGTTTTTGCATCAACTAAGAGCTGCCTTAGTTTTTTTTTTTCTTTTTTTTTTTACATGCCATATTTTTGCAACAAAGAGTTTGTTTGCCCTATTGTTGCAGAAAACTGCAAAAATCTGGGAAATAAACAAATAAGGAGATAACTTGTATAGAAATCCTAGGCAATAACGTAAACAATGAATTTTCTCATAGTTGGCAGTCAATGTGTTAAAAAACAGCTAAGATGGTGAATAACATATTTTTAGGGCCTAAAATTGGGAACCAACACCCAACTACAGTCATGTACTTATAACTAATGTTTTACCTAAACATGTATATTTTTTCATTAACCATAAGGTTCAAGGATGATAAAACAACCAAGACAAGTTTATGTTTGAATTCCATCGAGCTCAAGCAATAATGTGATTTTATACATTTGTATCATAAGATGAAAAATGAGTGGGTAATTCATCAAGAAGTAATACATTTTATTAGTAACTGTATTTTTGTCATAATTAGGATAAATTATTTTAAATTTGGTTAATAACACATTTTTCACTTATACTTGATGCTTTTCCATTTTATCCAACAAATACCCAAGCATACAAGTATAAAAAATTGAACTCACATAAGTAACAATCTTACAGTTACATAACCTACTCACCTTAGAATGATTATTGAATGAAGTAGTTAAATTTTGATGATTTACTATTATCGGAATGAGAAAATAATAGTGTTTACCTAATCTATGAAAATAATGAAGGAACAATCATGATGGTTATGAACAAAATAATTTTCTTGAAAATTTATTAGCAGTTTTCTGAGTACCTAAAGTTATGTTACAAGTTTCTTATAAAATATAAAGTGATCAATATAAATACATATCATATATTAAGGTTTTTTTTAAATTCGTCATTGCTGTTTTACCTGTAAATAAAAGGTTTAACTTTCTAAAATTATTTTCAGTCGACAATCCTGAGCAGTCTTTTAACATTCTCAAAATTCTTTTGTTTTCATCTCGTAATATGTCTTTAAAACAAATAATCAAAAAAGCATACTTCAAAGTATGAAATAAGTTTCAAAATGAGTCATAAATATTACTTAATTCTGATCAAACTCTACACAGATATAGAAATCAGAGCAACCAAACCTGAAGCTGATTTTGTAGCGAATCCCTTATATCTTGCATTTTCTTTGTGTCTCTTTGAGCATTTTTAACGGTAGCTTCTAGATCAGTCAAATGTGAGACTAACTTTCTTTTACCTTCTTCTAATTCCTCTACCTATAATAATAATAACAAAATATACAAGAATATTAACACAAACCTTTAAGTAACTTTAGCATTCTGTTATTCAAATAGAAAATGATGGTCTAATATAAATAAAAATAAAAATGACACATTTTTTTTTTCTCATATTCAATGAAAATATATAAAACTCTCTGAAATACCTTTACTACTAATTAAATATATTTTTGAATCATTAGAATTTGTTTTCCTTGATGTCTAAAATGTAAATTTAAGGAATTTTTTTTTTTTCATTTTGAGCATTAAAACAAAGCTTTAATCCCTTCCTAACACTTTATTATTGAGGAAGTAAAAACTACCTGAAGAGAAAGTTTCTTTTTCTCCTTTTCCAATTGTAAAACTCGTTGGTTGGTTTGGCTTAGAGCTGCCTCTTGAAGAGATTCAACAGTAGATGCGAGCCTTCTGTTTTCCAATTCCAGCCTTAGAGCTCGGGCTTGGGCATTGCTGCTCAGTTGCTCTGATAAACTGTTGTCACCTTCATTCACTACAAAGTATGTAAAGTTAATAGAGTAGGATTATATATTTTTAATTTATATCAATCAATACTAAAACTTTTAAAAAATACTGAAGTAAATTTCCATTGTTCATCATGATCATATAAGTCAAAATTAAAAAAACAAAACATAAAATAATACATTTAAAAGAGAAAAATGCTTCTCACACACATATCTATTAGCTTTTGGGGTCTCTTTGAAATGGCGAATGCCAATACTCTACCACCTACAATTGGCCCATTCTTCGAAAGCTTTCTCATGCAATGACTGCCTTTGGTAGCCCTGATCCACACCCAGTCTATTTTGTTGGATGACCTTTGTATTCTCAAGGAAGAGTTTTGTTGACCGCAACTCTCCTTGGTCCATTATGATACCCACATTTTTCTTTGGATTTATTGGCAAACCAATCTCTGGGAGTGCCGAGGGCAACCACAATCTCCGGGAGTTCCTAGGGCAGCCAATCTCTGTGCTAACTCATTTACAAATATTCGATAAGTTGTTAGGATAAATGGTAAGACACTAGCGGGGAGACAGTGCCAGAACTACTAGGGTTCAAAATGATTCATTTTACAATTAAAATAAAATAGATTAATTTATATAATTTTTTAATAATTATTAGTACTATTATAATTTGTTTTTGTAGCATTTAGATAAAGGAATAAACGTTTTTAGAGGGACCTTACAATCAAAGTCCTGTAGCTGAATTGGGGCATTGGTCTGATTATCCGCCTAAGTCTCAAAAACAGATTAGCCATAAAGATGGTGCACTGGGAAGCTGGTGAAAGCAGCCTAAGAGGAAGACCACACCTATACAGTTTGTAGAATGTTAAGGACCTAAACCAGCTTGGTGTTCAGAGATGGAAGTACCACACTCAGAACAAGGAATAGAATACTGATGTCGAGAAGTGTCAGAAGATTTTAACTAGTCCTTAGAGGATCGTAGAGCAGCATAATAATAATTAAAATGATATTTTAAATACATTGGTTTTACTGGTTACTGAACTTCCTAGGAGGTTCAGGGGGAGCAAAATTAACTAAATCACAAAGTTAAATAGTTATTATTATTATTATTATTTTTTTTTTACAGAAATAAACTAATACAAAAATTTAAACTTGAGATAGACTCAGACTAGAGACCGTATTAGTTAAAATAACTTGATACAGTTAATGTAAATCCAAATTTACAGCATATGTGACAATATTAAGTAAGTAATTACCACAAGTTTCAAGATGATCTATATCAATCATTGAATTATCTTGATTAAATGATTTACTGATGAGTGCTAGTCTAGCATTCTCCTCTAAAAGTGTTTGAAGTTTTTCTTGAAGAGCTTCTCTTTCCTTTAAAAAAAAATTGCATTAAAATATTTCATTTTAAGTGAAGGAAGACAATTTAAACTTGTATCATTTTCAGAAATTAGAACTTACAAGGGATAAATCATTAATAGATTGTTTCAGTTTTAAAATCTCTTGTTCGAGTTCAGTAGAAGCTTCTCCTCGTGCCCTCGCCCTTCCGAGCTGTTCCTCCAGCATCTCTCTTGTTTCTTCAAGAACAACATTATCTTCTCTAAGTTCTTCTACCCTTGACCTATAAAAATATTAAATTTATTACATCAACATCCACTTGGAACAATAATTTTTCAGAACCTAACTAAACAGCGACTCTTTTCAAAACAGTTTTAAACATTCAACAAATAGCTAAGCGATTAAAACTGGCAATAAAAGGCAACATATCTATTAAAAATTTCTTTCTTTCAAACTTCAGGAATATAAAAAAAAAAAATGTTCATTTTTATACAAGCCAAGATGAATTAATAAAAGTAGATTATACCCAATCATATTTTATAAT
>NW_027108603.1:378464-394696 GCF_000696795.3 Halyomorpha halys
AGACAGAAAGCAAAAGTTTCAAAACAAGAAAACATGAAACAAAACTTATTTTTCAAATAACATTTTTATTATTTTAATATGAAAGAAGAAACCTGTAATAGTCCAGGTCAGCAAGCCTCTCTTTATATCGGGTCACCTCAGCTTCTAGCCTATCAGCTCGTTCAGCTCTTTCCCTCAATGCATCAGCTTCATCTCGATAAGCTTTACAAACTCTTACTTCACTCTTCAAATCTGTTATCTAAAAGCAAAGTAAGGAAGTATTATAAGCTAAAATAACAATAAAGAAAAGAGAATTTGATAATAATACTCTGATATTCAAAAGAATAAGTTCAATGAATGAAGTAAAAATATAAACCGGAAATTAACAGTTAAAAACTAAATTATTTAATTTTTTTTAGTAAAAGGTTAACTTCCAACAATCAAAATATTTTATCATATATAAATCAAAAGAGAAAGGGAAAGGGATCAAAAAGATTTCCATTTATACAATTATTATTCCTTATTTTATGACAAGAAGTTTTTTTAAAAATACAAAAACATTTTAGAATAAAATATTTGGTATAATCTTGATTGACGTCTATATAGCTACGGTATATGTATTTCATTTTAAACATAAACTTTTGACATTTAATATGACAATTCAAATTATATGAATATTTTGGACTGTTTCAGGTGCGGGAAGTCTGAGAAATAAAACGAAATACAAAGACCTCAAAGTATGGGTTGAATTACTATTAAACAATATAAAATAGATCCTGTTAACTTATTAAGACCTATAATCATTTGATAAAGAACTGGTAATGGAATAGAGATAGAGTATTTTTTAGTAACATAAACTTTAATAATTTCCTAAAATAAAAAAAAAAAAGTATCTGAAAACTACCACATGTGACCCAAAACAAAAATAAAGATCCATCAATTTTTTTTGTAACCTCTTTTTAATGAAATTTAAGAAAATCCAAAACTAATCAATTTTAATCAAAGTTATACAATAACATTCACCATCTGATTTGATACAGATTACATATAAACCAAACCTCAGAGAACTAAGAAAAATCAGCTCACATAGAAAATGTCGGATGTATTAGACAGATTAATAAGTAGAGAAATTCCCATCCAGGTGAGAAGTAAGTCACAACATATGCGATATATAATATTACTTAAGAAAAGTAATAATAGATTTAGTAATAGAATAAGTCCTAGTTCCACCTGCCAGCAAGAGTAATCTAATCCATCCTAAATAAATAGAAACAAATAAAACATTTGCAGTATTTTCTGAGAAGAGCTGGACGCTTTTCATAAAAATTATTTTTTATTTATTTTTTTTTGTCTTTTTTTCGGCCAAGGAGGCCTAACCATGGTTGGGGGTCAAAGTTTTTCATTTTGTGGAACCGCCACTCGATGAAAAAAGTCAACACCTCAGGCCAGATTCAAACCGGCACCGCCAATAGACATCAAATTGTGTCTTAACCACTGAGCTACAGACAGCCCCCAAAAAATTATTTTTAACTACAAGTTTTACCAATCCGAAATGGACTCTATAAGAATTATCTTCAACAGGTTGATCATAATCTAGACACAGTTCAGGAGTTCAGTATTGGTCAGAGAGGGTTTTAATTGAAAAAAGACGCAACAGAGCTAACAGATCAAAATAAAAAGCAACATACAAAAAATTAAAATCATCCATAGTTGTTACTTACTTCATTCTTTAATTTTGACACAAGGGATTTATTATACTCGAGTTCTTCTTTTGCTTCAGATAATGCTTCTGACTTCTCTTCCCTATGGGAACAGATAACAAGTACATGTATACTGAATTCAATTAATTATATTAAATAAATGTGTAAAAATGAACATAAAAATACAATGGTTAATGAAAATAGCTTTCTCCAATATAAAATTCATAATTTTTATTCCATTAATATGAGAAAGCATTATGGAAGGGACTAACTGAGATTGTTAAAGCAGATCAGGAATTTATTTCAAATGTCAGAACAAACAAATATTGCTGCTAAATTAAAAAAAATTAACTATAATTCACAAAAAAAAAAAAAAAAAAAAAAAAAAATAAATGAAATAACTTGTAAGAACAAAAATTAACATTAAAAATGTTTTAATTCATTGTTTAAGAACAATTTTAAAAGAAAGTATTCTTGCTCAAGTTGATCATTAATTATAAATTATAAAATAAAAAACATCTGATTGAGAATAAAACATGAGTTGAATTAATTAAGTCTAATAAAAAATTAAATTAAAAATTAATTTTAAGGACTACAAATGTGTATGCGTCAGGCAGTTACATTTAACATTTTGGAAACTCATACGGTTTACTGTCTTGATGTTACACTCCCTTTTGGAGCTTATTTATCAAGTATTCAAGTATGGCTCATCAGAGGTAGAACAGTGAGGGATGAGAGATAGAGAAAGGGCAGTTCAGCACCAGTTCCTTACAAATACTATCAGTGTTACAGTAGGTTAGTGCTTAGACCAGTGGTTCCTAATGTGGGTGCCCCCAGCGTTTGCCATGGGTGCCACAAGCGAATGCCACTTTCTCAAAATATTAAAAAAAAGAAGGAGAAAACAATTTTAAATTTATTTATGATAATTATGGGCTCTTCAATTATTGATATCATTTTTTTCCTGTACAAATGATTTATGAAAAAACAGTTGTAAGATAGTCATTAATTTTAAAAATTCAAAATTACAATAGTACATTACAGCATTTATTTTCTATCATTTTCCTACATACTTAGCCACTCTAGCAATAATTGTACCAACATTTATATCTGTTTTTAGCTCGACAGTGGTGTCCCAAATTTTTTTTAGCCCAAGAAGGGTTTGGGAACCGCTGACTTAGACTGCATTGCATACATGTGGTAAGAAACTTATCGTATAAATTAACCTGAAACTTAAACATTTTTGATCTTTAACATTTAAGGGCCACAATTTATATTATATAAATGATATTTAAAAAAAAAAAAGGAAAACTGTTTATTAAGTTAAAATTATTTTTATATTAATATTTAAATGAATTTCAAGTAATATTTTTCCAATAACAAAATATTTGAGGGTAGAAAGGTGAATATGGACCTGTCCAAAAGATCATGATCTTATAGGAAGGTTTTTAGGGCTGGTTGATTTTTATTATTATTACATTACACCATGAATGTTATTTTTTTGGATTGTCAATGAAAACACAATCTAAGCAAAATGGGAGTCGGTTAGAAAAAGATGCCATAAATTTGGTTAAAACAGTTCTGAAGTGGTCGTATTTTTTATCATCTAGAGTTGGCTGTAACTGATAAGTAAAATAAAATACCAGGGGTACAAAAAATATAAAAATAACAAGGTTGTTGACTATTTGTAAATAGTAGTTAGTACGTGAGTGATGGGGTAAGAAGTCACTGAACAACTGAGATCTTCGATGATAGCAGGATCTAGTCCACCTTAGAAGTTCTGGTATTTCTCGGTCCACTTCTGTCAATGATTCAGTTGTTTAGCTGATCTTGTCGGCATGCTTCGACGATTCCAAATGACGACTTCCAAAAATGCTGAATTCCCTGTTGCACCAATTGCCATCTCTTCAAGAAGTCCACTTTTATATCAACCAGGGTTGTATATGAAGAGATGGTATAGGCCGACTGATGGTGAAGAGCCTTGGATATTCAGATATTTATAAGTATCATTGCTAAGAGGAATGAGTGGCCGAGAATTGAGCAGTGCCTATATGGGGCAGAAGAGACAGATCTTGGTAAGAAAGGGATGTTTTTTGTATGTTTTGTATGAGTATCGTTTTTATTTCAGACTCCTAAAGAGCTCCAAAATAGGGATTCACAGAGGGTTGAAATGCCAAACATTCTTCTTTTCACTAGTAATCCAAAGAATCTTGTTCTGAAAAACAGGTCTCCTGGCTAAAAGTTGAAGATCCCTTTACTTACAAATGGCACCCAAAAAATTTGTACTGCAGTCAGATTACATGTGATGGGGTTTTACACCTGGGTGCTATGAGGAAAGCTTCAGTTGAATAACTGGTCACAATTTCAGGATGGAGCACTAAATGACTTTACAAATGCAAAATGGCTATCAAAGTAAAGGACAAAAATTGGAGTGTAATGTTTGGACAACAGAATAATAACCATTTCCATTAAATGTTTAATATTAATATAAATTATGTGGTTTACTTACAGTTCTTGGCGCTGTTTTCGCAATTTGGCTTTCCAATCAGCAAGCTCAACTGCTAGATGTTGAGATTCAGAGCCCCTCAGAGAATTTCCACTTGTTCCACCTTTTTTATCATCTAGAGTTGGTTGTAACTGATAAGTAACATAAAATATGACAGAATAAAATACCAGGGATACAAAAAATATAAAAATAATAAGGAACATTACTTCAATGAGAAATTCCATAATAATACCTGCATATATAAATCTCTCTGCTTCACCAGTCTTTTGATGTGATTAATCAGAATTTCATTAGAAACATTTTCACTTCCTTCTTGAGTTAATACTAGTTCTTGACTTTCAGTAACCTATTAACAAGTTACAATTTTTAACATGGTTTCTCTACCACAATGCAAATCTTAAAATATGGTGACAATAACAAATAGAAAGGGAAGAACCTGTAATATAAAGTTGACTAAAGAATGCTGTGCTGAAAGAGGAAGAGCTTTGATTTTTTCTATGAAGCCTTGTTTATTTGGGCATTGAACAGCGCAACCTAATAGTAAAAGAAGAAGTAGTTTCATCTCTTCAAGCCCTTGTTTCCCTGCTGGTTCCCGACCAATTATCGTAACATCAGGAAGGACCAACACTAATTGACAAAGTTCTTCCTGAAAACAATTATTATCTTAAATAAAAATAAATTATCTTTATTTGCTATTAATCATAAAAAAATAAATGGCAATACTTCATGATACTGCCTTCTAACATCCTCACACAGCACAGTTAATCATCAACCATGTAATTGATATTTGTCGTAAACTGTTACCCGAGATATTTCAATATATATCGATAATAATATTGCCTATTTCTAACTATTTGATAGTCATTCTTGAAACCCACATTCTCCCACATGTTTATAACCCCTCTTGCATTGCAATCATAATTTCATACCATTCATTATGTTTTGATATATGTCTTTCATTACGTTTTTGTGTTAGTTTGATGATATTTTATATTTTTAGTAACTTCTCTCATTGCTTTCCATAGAACATTGTATTTAACAAGTTTATGATATTCAAAATATTAATAGAATAATCTTCAAGGCCAAAATTCTCTGAAATTGTGAATTTCTGATTAAAAAAATATTATTTCAAAATTGCAAACAGTTTTATTACTGTATATTAGTCAAATATTATGGATATAGTTATTATAAGGTTGAATTAAAAACAATTTCTATGACAACAAAACAATATGCAAGGCAAGCAATACAAACTTCTACTGAAAAATGATAAATAGAAATATATTTAATAGAGAGAACTAGAAGTTAAATTTAAAAAACTTGATGAAAGTTATATTCATCAACTTTTTTTATATAGAGCTAGTATTGTTACAAGACGTTTAGAAGAAGAAAAAGCGCTAATATAATAAAAATTTCAAATTATATGATTACCTCATAGAGTGCTTTGATGTTCTTAATTATACATTCTATGTTTTTCATTCTAACCCCAGGATTTCCCAAACTTGGGCTTACCCCATGATGCACAGGCTCTGGATCACTGAAAATAAACAAAATGCAATAGTAACTCACTACAAGAAAAAATATATTCATTAATAACAATTTTTCAACTTACATTAAAAGTAAAACTTCAAAAATCAGCACGCCATCTACAAGATCGTCATAATCTGATAGACTATCTGGATCATGTAGACAAGACCGAAACTAAAACAGTTCAAAGTTGTATGATTTAAATTAATATAATTTAAGTAATGGTTTTATGATATGAATACAAGGCTATTGCAATAAAAAACAATAAATAGATTTAAACAGATTAACCAGAACCCATGAATTATAATAAAGCATACCCAGGTGACTAGCGGCCCATCCATAAATTCTTCTATGTCAGTTTTTGTGGTCATGGTTGGTAATTCTTCAATTTGAATAAGAAGGAAAGGGGTGAAAAGAAACTCACCATTGTCTAATACCAATATAATATTTATATAAGAACCCACATTCTATAAATGTTATTCATCATAAGACTTTCAGTAAATCCATACTTCTTTAAAGGGATTTACTTAACTTTTTATAGTCCTAACCTAAACAATGGAAGGGAACAACCAATGTCCATTAATTGAAAATGAGAACTAATTAATTTCAAGTATCCTTTACAGAATGGCATTTTTCATCATAAATATTTCGCTTTGATAACCAAATGTAACCAGGGCCACTCAGAAATTTGACAGCCATAAAGTAAACATTCATTCCCACAGAAAACAATGCCTTCCAGTGTTGGCACTACTCTTAAAAAACACATCTTTAAAATACATGTAGTTGCATTTGCATTGTCCATATTATAAAAGATTATATAAGAATATAATCCCCAATTTTTCTAAAATTCTATACAACTTTCCGAATTATAACTCGAATATTTATTATGAAAATTTAAGGTATATTGCCCCCCTCCTCCATAATCTATCTTTAAAACTTACAATTCCTACAATCTATGGAAGAAGTTTTATCTTTATTAAAAATTATAAGTTATAAGTTTTCACATTAAAATTCAAAAGTGTTAGTACTTTCAAGTTTCATCTTTAACTGTAGAAGTTTAATGCAAATTTACAGTTCTTGTTTGTTATGAAACTAAAACTTTTTATAGTTTGTTCTTTCTAACAGACAACTATATAACTATTTCCAGTTAATACTATAAATATTTCCAAATTTGAATTGGCAATTTCCCTAATACTGAATTTTTGGCTTACTATAAGAAATTTAAACAACAGAAAAAAAATCCAGAGGGTATCCTAAAAACAACAGGAGTTCAAATTCAGTGTTCTATACACTATTTATTAATTTTTTAAAATAAAGTTTATAAACTAAAAAAAAAATCGTATCTTACAATCTAATGTTAATTAAACAACCCAAAATAGAGGAAAGTATGTATGGCGACGTTCAAGAACAGGCTCTGCTGCCCATAACCACTGTGTGAACCAAAACGTATCTCATCAGGGGTGAATGTTTTAGAATAGCGGTATCTCTCAACCTCCTCCAACGCGAAGATTCACTGATGCGCTTGTTTAAGTTAGAAGGCTTAGCACGTCTGCCGGTGGCTCTTCAGGTGAGAATTGACGAAGATCCCAGGAATGGAAGAACATTACTCAGGAAGAAACAACATAAGAATGGTACCGGCGATTGTGACAACTAAGACAGGCTCAGACTAGTAGAGAAATTAGTACCTTTGTTAATTGAAACATTTTGTTAATTCTTGTGCCACTTGGTAACACTGGTTTCCCGCCGATCCCATGCCGCGTAAATTAGACTCTAAAAGTAAGTGATGCTAACCGTGCCAGTGATTGTGTGTAGTTTCAAGTTCTAATTTTTTACCACAACTCTCATCTTATTTAATATAGGTAAGAATAAGTTATGTTATAAATTGGATAAATGAATGGTAATGTGGATTTCGTATTCATATTATAAAAATATTTTTTGTCTTCGTCTCTTCGTTATTTTTAAAAATTGTTACTTTTATATCCAAGCCTTCTATCTTACGGGAACCCCGTTAGTCCTTACCAGCACAATCTCATGTTTCATAGTTCTCAATTATTTTTATTCGTTTACATGAGGGCTTAAGTAGAACGAATAATTACAGTGTACTACATCTATTTCGATCAGTTTTTTAAAAAAAATAAATAATGTATAACGTTGGTTGTATAATATATAGGAATACCTAACCTAAATCAAATCAGGTCCAAATAATCTTTACCTACCCTCCTAAATTGATTAAAAAAAGGTCAGAGATTTCCTGAATAAGAGTGGTAATTTGATAATTGGAATATGTGAAAGGTCTGTCTAAGCTAGGTGAGTTTTTTGTCAACAAATTTATATTTTGGTTCCTCTCAACATTTCTATTTCTTCATCACAAATGTTTTTATAAACTAACATGAACATGTATAGTCAAGTTATAACCCAGGAGCGGATCAACTTTCTGATGAAATATTGAAGTGTGGGGATGCAAACTTATTGTTTAGCAAATATAATGAAAACTACTACTCCTAGGAAGATAAATGTTATAATTTACTTTATAGCACATTAAACTAGCTTTAATTTGATTGCTGGCAGATATCTGTACGTATAAAGATTCCTTTGAAAGAGTTTTCCCAAAATAAATTCACTAACTACTGATTTTTCGATATGAATGAACTATATTTCGGTAACTATCGAACGTAAACAGCTCTATCAGAACTCATATTTTAGCAAATTTACTCCACTTTCAATGATAAGATTTTTCTAGTTTTTTGGTTAATCAAAGATATTGAACTCCGAATGAAATATAAATTTTTTTAAACGTTCGAACAGCCGCCATTTTTTATTCCCCCAACTATAATTGGCATACTCATCAATTTTGACTACTAACTGTAGTTTTCATGAAAATAATAAAAAAAAATGGATAATATAATTGACTTTTTTCCGGCTCTTGTATTATAAGAATATTCTTCTTCTACGGAGTTAAGTATATAAAATAAAAAATTCAAACTAGCTCAGATTTTTTTAGAGACTTTGAAACAAAACCTATATTTAAATTTTCAGGTGAGTCGAAAATAAAATTTTTTTTTGACAAAACATTTTGTCCTGGCTTGACCCTTCCGATTACAAACATTCCACTTAATGTCCATTATTCAGGAACCCTTTGACCTTTAAAAATCAAATTTTGAGGATCATTAAAGGTTCCTAAACTAAGTGATTTGATTTAACTCCAGTGGTTCTAAATATTTTAAATTCAACGTTATAATATCATTTTGTTTTCATGTCATTACTCATTGATCTTCCAATATAATAGCTCTTTATAGGAATGGAGGACATCCTACTGATTCTACGATACCCGAAGTATAACCTGTAGCCTCTTGGAACTAAAATAAATAAATAAATGTTTTGTGTTAGATGATATTTCTTCCAACGGAATTGTTTTAATATTTATTTTTGTACTTTTTTTTTAAAGTGTAAAATCAAAATCTACCATCATTTTCTGTGTAAAAACAATGATGACAACTGATGAGGTGCGCACCATCACAAAAATTTCACTTGCTATCCTACTTTGAGTTGAAATCAATTCTTTCATAACATATATTTTTATGTTATTCACTCTAGAAATACTTTTCTATACTGATTTTCCTAATGAACTTTTCAGTTGACAAATTGACTAACTCCAATCTTAACAGTTTTCAGAAAAGTACTTCTAATAATATTTCTCTTTGAAAAATTTTAACATTTTGTATTCAGAAATATAAAAATATAACTTTTTTTTACTAAAATTTACATTTTTCACTTTATTCAATACTAAATTGTTATTGAATGAATATTGAAAATACTAACTATGATTTTATGGAGTTATTTATTCTGTTAACTGTAAGGCTCATATATGAGGCTACTAACAATTTAATACCTGTAGCGATATGAAAACATCCACCAGGGCCCTGTTTCATAATGAAAGCTAATAGAGTTAGTTCATAGTACAAGTGTAGAAACTAGTGTGATAATAATACTAATACTTATTTTTTTCATGATAGGAATGACTATTAGTAATATTACAGGAATTAAAAAATACTAAAGTACAAGTTACTATTGTACAAGTCAGTGTAATTGAATTAAGATAAATCTACAAGACTAATAGTATTAGTTTGTACTTTATTATGAAACAGGGTCCAGATTGGCGAAACAAAAAAACCCACAGCGCATGCTCCCACCAGTTTATTAATCATACTCGTAGAAAAGATTTTTATCTATAATTCTAATATATTTCTTTCAGTTTTTTTTTTCACTATCTAAGAATTTATACCTTTTTTTTCTCAAATCTTTGGTTTTCCAAATGTATGTATTACTACTTTAAACTACTGAAATCTGTTTTTAACCTTGAAAAAATATTTTTCCTCTTATTCCTCTCGCTAAGTTAATTATCAAATTCTTTCATAGTTCATATTACCCATTTCTCATTAATACAAATCAATGCCCATTTAATTGATATATCGAATTTTATCAAAATCGTTATATTAAGTAAAAATAAATATTTCAAAATGTCGATATTATTTCCAATAACTGCCGGTACAAAATAAAGAAGTTTCAATGTGTTTTATTTTTGCTTCCTCACTACAGATGGCAGGGTACAAAGCTTCCCATGGATGAAATATTTGTGTTCTCATTATCGATAATTTTCTCTGGCATTTTAAATTATAGAGGGAACAAAAACTCGGTGTCTGTCTGTTTCGGTATTTTTATGATCCGACATAATCGATTAAATCGTTGATATGATTTTGATGAAAGTACCTAGTTGATCCTATATAAATTCAACAGTTTTCATCTGCTATTTTTACTTAAATATGCTTAGAAGTATTGTTTCAAGCACTCTTGTATTCCAAAAACAGCGCGTCCGATTTGGCTCAGATGGGAAGGGGATTTGGGTATCAGTGTGGAAATGGTTTAGTATCAATCATAAATTTTATCAAATTCTATCCTATACTTTAGCTTCACTGTTGGCAAAAGTATTTTTCTACGAATCTCTCAAACACGGCTCTTCCCCTAGATTTTATTCTTAAATGACTTAAATAACATTTATTTAAAAATAAAAATAATAAAATATATTCTTAAACCTTGACCTTAAGCTAATTATGTACCTACCTCACCTGTAGAAATGTTATGGAATCTATACCGACTTATTATAAGACAGAATTTTTTTTCTTCTCAGCTCTTAGTCCCATTGGACGATCAAACCCTTCAAAAAAATTGGTCGAAATAGGTGACAAAAACACCGTGGGTTCTCCTTGTAAGTTCATAAAGATGATTCTGATCACTCATGTTCTTGAATTGTAGTAAAACTTTCTTTTAATTTTGCTAGTTAGCTGAAGAACTTCTTACCAATAAGTGTATATATATATATAAGTGCCTTTAATTGAAATGGGAATCTTCTTCCCGTTTTTATTTACGAATAAAATTGTGAAAATAGGGGAAAATAAAAGAATAACGGCAAGAGTACATTTTTAAGGCTTTCTTTAATTATTTCATTTGTTAACGTACGAAAATATGCGGTATATATTAACTGTGGAGTACAAGAAAAGAAGTAAATGATTAAAACAAAAATTTAATAATAGAACCAAAGTGTATGAGATTTAAAAACCTCAACCTGAGCCTTCATTTCTTCTTTTGGAATGGAGTCAAATGCTTCTAGGAGGATATTTTAAGCAAGTTTTATTTAAAATTATTCGGGCTTTTTCCGAGGTACTTGTCTATAGAATTACACTTTTTTTAGGCTTTAAGTGTCGGATTTTCCGTTGATCAATTTGAATTAAATGAACAGTAAACAGTGACTATCCGTTCGTGAGATAATTTTGGCACCGACAGATGGACTGACAGAGAAACCATTGCCCAAAAAGGTTTTTATTTCACTCATAGATTTCTGGAGCGTAAATATCCCTCGAAAATCTGTACGAGTTAAAATACAGCAGGAAGCAGATAACCAGGGATAGTAAGTAGGGGTAGCCATTTGAAGTTTTATACTCGGCACCAGTTGACCAGTTTAATTACGTGTAGTGAAAAAAATATCTTCCATTATTAAATTTCTTTCCTTATAAATAGTTAATAATTGAAGACGTTTCAGCGCCATCGCCACGTCATCAGGCACACTAGACGTTACATCAAACATTTCATTTATTCTATTTATAGATCAAATAAGTTGAGCTTTAGCATGATTAAAATAATTACCGTTCATTGTTGCTTTCTATTTAATTTATTATGTTGTAGTATAATCTGTCCTTATTTATTCCACAAATTAAAATCCAATCATGTAGAATTTTGTACACAATTTGCAATAATATATTTACAATAAGGAGAGTCTATCTTTAACTCCAATGTCACATGAACTCTGGATAAGGATACAATTTTAGCACTGATAACTGATAAATTCCCTCATTTCTGTTAGTTCTGTATTTAAATTTATCATATATTCACCAGTCTGAAAGTAATATTATGTAGTAATTATTATCTTTGTGGTAGTTATATTTTATATTTCCAATTTATTAATGAAGTCTGTATAATATTTGCTTAAATAATGTATAATCTAATATTATATCATATAATATGTATATGAGCCTTGAAGTAACTGAATAGCTTCTATTATTTGAATATTTTTAGTGTAATTAACAGTATCTATTATTTG
This sequence comes from Halyomorpha halys, assembly GCF_000696795.3. NCBI lineage: Eukaryota > Metazoa > Arthropoda > Insecta > Hemiptera > Pentatomidae > Halyomorpha > Halyomorpha halys. The sequence goes on from NW_027108603.1 coordinate 390,823, forward strand.
TGGATTATGAAATCAAAATTGTCTTTGAGTTTTAAACTATGTTCTTATTTTTAGAATTAATTTTATGTTGTCCTATTCTAGTTTTTAATTTTTTGGAGGTTTCTTCAACATATAAACATACTCAGGACATTAACAATTAATTTTATAAGTTACATTTAATTTGTAATTTTTAAAAATTTTGACCTTCATTTTAATTAAGAAACTTATTATACAGTTTTAGTTGTAAATTATTGTGGTCATAAGTTTTGAATGTCATTTTTATTTTATATAATAAGCATTCCCATTAAAATTCAAAGAATATAGTTATTAAATGTTCTAAGATGGATTTAGCCCCGTTGGTATCATACTTGTTTTACATAATCGCTCTAGGTATTTCATTTGTTTCACAAATCTGGTGCGGTTCGGGCATGACACCACTTTCACTTTCCATCCTACAAGTGTTCTCATGATTTTTAGTGAACTCGTGCTTAAGTTATCGCTATTTTTGTAGTTTTTGGGAAAAAAAAACTATAGACAAGCGAAGGTGCAAATTATGAACACAAATTGTCTAGTTTACTGTTGCTACAAAATATCGTATTTAAGGGTTCCTCCAGGGAAGGAAATAACGAAAATAAATTTTTTTGATGCCTAGAATACAACAGTATAACAAAAGTTAATGTGATTATGTAACATCATAACGTGATAAGTCGTAATACAATCGGGGAAGATAAGGCGGTCTCGGTTTCTCTCGTTCAGATCAGATGTTTATATTTTCCCCCTTTTCTGTTTTAATTATTCCTAAAATTATTTTTATATTTCGTATTTATCCATTGTTTATTATTCCTAACAATGTGAGTTGTTTATTTTTTCATAGGAACAAAATTTAAGGTACTATTGAGGAAATTGTTTTAATAATGCACCATTTAAGTTCTGTCAGATTATTTCAATGAGGATAACATCTTTCAGATACTACAGGCCATTTATTAATACGTCGAATTTGATAGAAAGTGTTTGAGTAGTTTTTGAGTAATTAAAAAAAAAAATGTGAAAAATGGATTCAATAAAGTCGTTGTCACATCGTAGGCATATTAAATTAAAATCAAATATGTAATTTAAATTTCGTATGATTTTTCGTTTCTGAGCTAGGCATAGACACATAGACCATTTTGCGACACAAGGTATTTGGCCTCAAGGGTCCTCAAAACATATTTCGGTCCAAAACTTTATTTTGAAATTTCTCTCTATCACAATATATTTCCTTGCTATATATTTCATGTGTAAGTAAGTGAAAGAAAAAAGTAAGGTAACTTTGAAATAGTTTTCAGAATGGTAGGGGAAGCAATCCCATTGTACGGTACAATCTTTGGGATACGTTCTAGGTACACTTATTTGATGCGGCATTATCAAAGCAAAACTGTGGTATGTGTCTCAGCTTCTTGATGTTGATTAAGTTACTGTCATGCGTAGATGTAAGGTATGAATGGCATCTAAGAATTAATTGGATTTTGGTAGATTTTGTTTCCTCATAAGTTATTTTGGAAGATGTTAATGGCTATTATTATATTATTGTGGAATACAATGGCTGATGATTTACGTTGCGAAAGGGTGTTCAATAAAAGTTGCGTGAGCTCGAAGCGAGATGACCGAGAGCGGATGAGGCGGTGCGGGGGCGACGAGGGGTGGGGGCCGCGGGGCCTCAGTGCCCTCTCGGTCATCCCCACGATCGGCTCTCTCACCTCCTCAGGTAACTTCTTATCTCATTCATGTTTCGAGCTGCGGTCATTATATAATTAATTCACAATATCTCTCATTGATATTAATATTGTTTTATATCCTCCATTACATTATTACGCTATTCCAAACTTCAAACACTTAATACAAATTTTCTCGACTTTTAAACGCTGTAAAATTCCTATTAGAATAATGTGACATATAATAATATAATAAAAACCGTTACGGTACCAGGGAAATAGAGCGTTTATTAATGCATTCATTCATGAACTACTCCGTCCAACCTGTATCCCCTAGCTTGACCGGGAACAACGCCGCTATATCTGGATCCCATACCGTTATCATTATTATTATACTATAATATGATATTATATTCAACTCAAAAAACTGTTTAATTTATTTAATTCAATAGTCATACGAAGACCATTATTTAAAAAAAAAAAATATCAAGTGGAAGATATTAGAATTAAACGAGCGCAAAAATAATAACCGCTTTGAAACCTGTTCCATGCTCATTAATACATTAACATGCAATGAAACAATCCATTTCTCGATCGCGAAGTAATGGATTCGTGTTGCCAATGACTAGACAAAAGAAATCACCAGTCCAAGTCCATTTTATGTTTTAAGTCTGATTGCGCACGAAAAAATGTTATGTATGAAGTTGACTGTCTGTAACGATTATTGTAATTGGGTAATCATTTTATCAGGAGCAGGGTAGTTCAGTGAGTAAGGCCCTGCGCTACTCTTGGAAGTTGGGTTCAAAGTGGCGGATATCTATTCAGTTGTTGTAGCCTAAAGTAAACTTTGTGGGTTCGTGGGCCCTCCTGGAGCCTACCAGCTACTATCATACCAAATTTATGATTGGGGAAAAACCTGATCACGGTTGAGCATGATCTTGGACAGATTTCCTAGTTCAACCGCTGTTCAAGAAACAGTATTTCCTTACAAAGTACTTAACCCTTGACCCTTCATGGGCTCTAGTGGTTCACATTATTAAAACAAAACTTATTTTACAAAAGTTGATAAAATTTCACGTCGTTTTGCAGTATTCTAAACGAATATAAATACATATGTGGTATCAATATTACGGGTGGGTATCTACACTGGGTGAGTATAGATCAGGGTCAATCTGAATCATAAAATAAATAAGTATATTTATACTTGTTTTATTACTTCGTTACAAAGATTTATTTCGAAAATATTTCATTTGGTTGTCAAAAAATTTAACAAGATAAACTATTTTCTTTTTTTTATTATATAAATTTTATTTTTTCATTGATTATAAGATAAAGAATTCTTTCAGCTTAGATGAAACATAAAAAGCAAACAACAAAAATGCAATAGAGTTAAGAAACAACAACAATTCGGTTTAATGGATTGTGAAAAGAAAGTCAAACTTTGAAATAAGATACTTTATAAAACAAAAATGTATGTCAGTAATGAATTATACGATATTATTAAAAGGATATATATACTGCAGATTAATCAAATAAATTGATTTTGAAATTTTTTTATCATAAGGGATGTTAAGAAACGGCTATTAATATGCACACCAAATCTTAAAGAATATATAGTTTTGCAAAAAAATATATATTGACTTTTTATTTTATTTATAATTCATGAGATAAAAAAAGTGGCACAGGCTGGGGAAAAAACTGTTTGCATAATTTATTAACTAACAATCAATGTATAATATGTTTACATATTGAATGAATCTCACTTCCTTTGACAATAGGATTTTTATCAAACAAGGTTAGTGGCTATAGGCAATATTTTTTTCATCCACCTATTTCACATCTCAATAGGCATGCGTACGACCTGGTAGGCGGGAGAGATTTTAGAGGTTAGAGGTAGACGTTTTGGATTTTATTCCAGAAAAAATCTACTATTGTCGTCATTATTTTAAATTACTTAGTATATTGTAAACTACCTGCTCAAAAAAATAATAATAATAAAACTAAATGAATAAAACCCTTGAAGTAGAATAAAGTTCATGACTTTTGAGCCCTAATACGTTTCATAGCTCCAAAAACAACAATCTAAAAAAAGGAAAACACCGTTTCATAACTTTTGCGTTTGCATAAAGGTGCTATTCCTAAATGGAAGACCATTAACTACACCTGAGTGCATTCAACTACTACAGCTATTTGAAAAAGGAACC
>NW_027108603.1:394766-396040 GCF_000696795.3 Halyomorpha halys
TATATGACAAGTGACTCGAGGTAATTCATTAGGACGCCTCTACAGAACAATGAATGCCAGTATTGTTGGCTTGTGGGCAAGAGACCACGTGGGAGGCCAAAAACCAGATGGATGGATAAAATTAATGAAGATGCGAAAGAGCTGCATGCAGCAAACTGGAAAACTGTAGCCAGAGATAGGCAGGCCTGGAGAAGGCTGGTTTGGGTGACCAAAGATCTAAAAGGTTCTAAGAGCCAATCGTGGGAAAAAAGAAAAAAAAACTTCTTTCTCGTTTCTGACCATCGACTTAACGTAAAAACCTCCATTCATGCTCACATCTTAGACAGTTTACCTGGCATTAAGGCTATATTATGTTTTTGTTTTTAATCTCATCTTCCGTCAAAGGCCCGCTGAAAGGAAAACTCATTATTAACGAGACTAATACAAAAATACACATTTCCTAGAGGATAATTCAACTTCCATACATGTTTTCCAGCAGGTGGATGGATTTGTATAATTCGGATTGCAGGCCATTCCCAAATCGACATTAACCAGAAAAGTTATTGCAGGATTGCCTCCGATTATTGATGTTATGGCCTACATGGGCTTTTCAAGAGTTGCATGCAGACATATAAAGATACGATAATACAAGACACTGATTAGTTCAACATATGCCACGCAATGTTGGGCAATAACCAGGAACCTTGAAACGTGCTGAGGACAATCTCACAGGCAACATTCTTAATACACTCCTAAGACAGCGGGCTAATGTGGTACTGGTGAAGCTAGGTTAATGTAGTCATTATAATGTGGCGCCTTCGATGTATTAGGAATGCCTGAAGAACAGAAGCGTAAGAAAATCCGATCTAAGGCAGACGGAGAGAGTGTCCAAAATTACGGGTAACGGATAGTGAGGCTGAAGGTGCAATATCACCGAGAGATAGTAGCAGCACTGAATGCATAAATGGCTCCAAATTTTACAAGAGGCTCTATTCTAATAACTACGGAAGAACTTATATACGGTGTGCCTGAAAAGGTGAGAACTATTTAAAAGTTAAGTAAATAAAAAACAAAGATCTCCAAGGAACATGATTTATTAAATAACAATGCGAACATGATGAAATATCTTTTACTAAAAATAAATTGTTTAAATACGTGCAAAAAAGAGTGAAAATTGGGCTATGCATGTGTAACCACACTTGGATGACAGATTTCCTTTTAAAACTAAAATTTCCCAAGTTTGAATTTTTTTTTTTTTTTTTTTTTTTTTTTAATAATTTATTTATTGATATTTA
>NW_027108603.1:396620-406627 GCF_000696795.3 Halyomorpha halys
TATATAGGATAGGACCAAGGATACTACCCTGAGGTACACCAGCAGACTGAAGGAATAGGGATGAATAAGCGCCGTTGTAATTTACTTGAAATAATCAATTTTTTTTTTTTTTTTTTAATTTTTTATAAGCATATTTTCTAAATTTTTTATATGCTACTCAGCCAACATGACGTCACTCCTTGCAACTATCCGCGGTAACGCGCCTGTCTGCCAACCCAAGGCCTGGGAGTTCGAGTCCCAGGCCCTATCCGGGATTTTCCCAAGCATATAATTATATAATACTCACTCACAGCCTCCCCCCGGGCACTTGTGAGGCCCGTTAGCCAATGGGTGGCACTAAAAAAAAATAGGCGTGGGAGTGAATAACCCACTCTATGAAACCACGTCATGAAACGCGCGATGTATTTCCTAAGTGCATTGCGCGAAGCCTTGGACCTCCGCGGTCTGTTGCGCCAATAATAATAATCATTTTGACAATAGGAAGTTCATTTTATACAGTTCAGAATAAATGTCATAACTGCCATATATATAATACCTGTGGCTGTAAAATGTTACAAGGATGGTTTTACGCCGTCGGGACGCTGCCCAGTTTTCTAGCATTCAGCGTAATTTTAGGAGTGATGGAACTTTTTTCGATGTCCCGAAGTTATAGACAGAACTTATGCTGTTGATCTGTAAGAGGTGTAATAATAAACCATAATAGATGTTTCCATCGCAACGAAAATTTCTAAAAAATGACGTACTACGTTGTTGCGCTGCCTCTCTTCCCCTCTGCCCGCTCGCCTGGTAGTCATTTTAAGGGAAATTAAGTCTCTCATACAATATGATATCTAATAAATAGTTCTCGATATTGTTATTAAATAAATTATTTTCCTAGGAGTTCTTTGTTATTTTGTATCGTGAACTTTTATGATGGTGTCTGAACATCCTGTTTAAGGAATAGAAGTAAATGGAACCGCGTCAAGACGCTCTTATCAACGGAGCAATAACAGTTTTTTTTTTTTTTTTAATTCCTCTCCATTGCCATTGTCTGCCATACGGGGTGCGGGAGCAGTGGTGTAGAGCGCTGGGGTTTGCGCATGCCACTGCTCACAAAGATCAACAATTTTTTATTTTATTTTTATTTTACAAAATTATTATTATACAATTATTAACTAGTTGACTTGGGCTAGTACATAAGATAAAACGTCATCACCACGCATGTTTTGTGTAATCACCTTAATGTAGGAAGCATAAATAATTCCCTTAGGTAAAAGAAAGCCCTGTTGTTTATCTTTAGCTGGAATAAGTGAAACAATTGTTTGATGGTCTACTTTAAATATTAAAAACTTAGAGCACCATTAAGTGCTATTGATATTGAAATATCTGTTCATTCATCATTGTTATCTGTTAAAGCCATCTCAAATCGACTATGTCTTTTTGTTGGAAGGCTTTAAAATGAACAAACGAAAAACTGGTTCAGATTAAACATTTATTTGGTCAATTTAAACATTTTAAAAACTAAAACTAAAATAAACAAAAGATGACTAATAATGGATACAAGTAAAAATAAAAAGGCCTCTCAGATGAAAATAAAATAGTTATATAAATTATGAAAATTACAATAAACTAATTTACAAATAAACCAATAAATAAATATATAAAATAAATACTAGTCGACGTAAGCTGCTCCATTCTGGCAGGTCCGAGATGTTTAGGTCGTAGCTCTTGTAGCTAAATACACCGCTGCAATGGTCCAAAGTTGGTGTAGTGGCTCATCAATAGTCCACATATCCAAAAGTCGTATTAATGTATTAGGCGAGCCGACTAAATGAACCCAGACAGGGCTGGATACACACGTTCATAGCCACTAATTATCTGGAACTCATATTAAAGTCTAAACACAGAAAAGGTCTGGTTTCGGACTGTAATGGTGACTAAAACACTCAATAAATGTCCAATAAATTATCATTAACCAAACGCAGACAGGGCTGCTCAGACACGGCCACTAATTAGCCGAAACTGCTCTAAAAACTAAGATGGTCGGTCCGTTGCTAGGTGACGCCTTAGCAACAATTATCAGCCCCTAGCAACTGTCTCTATTACTCATTATAACACACAAATATAATTACATTTTTTCTTTTCAAATAACTAAATCCAATTAAAATAAAAAAAATAAATATAACTAAATTAAACACTACTAAGTCAAATACTATTTACAATTATTAACATGGTAATTATATATTATGGCGTTAACATTATCAGTTATATTTTTCAATTCCCTTGTATGCAAATAATCAATCACAGGTACATCACCACGTTGTATATAGATTACAATTAAATTTCACCAGATTGTGGTAATTTTTGAATTAAAACATGTGAAGACCATTTAGGATGTTCTTAGGAGTATCCAAAATGACTATAACTAAGAATAAGAAAATACATAATAATCGATCATGATTAAATTGTTACTAAAAATGATTAAATTTTATAGAATCGGTTACATGTTCAGCAGGTGGGTATTGACGTAGAGAACAACCTACAGGTGGCTGACCTGACTGTAGCCCTCCAATCCCTTCAACTTCTATTCAACTTAGTCACCTCCACAATCAATTCAGCAGATATGATCCAACTCATTTACTCGTCCCAATTTTCTTCATATCTCTTTTTCCATTTCGTTGTGTATAAATGCTACTTATTTAATACTATTTTTAATTTATTTGTATATTTTTTCACTATAAGCTATAAAATCACATCATAACAATTGATTATTTAAGCTTTCTGTACAAATAGGAACTGGATGGTTTTAATGGAGCCCCTCATGGTACCCTTTGAGTCTTTAGTAATTAATTAAGACCGTTTGCCTAGTAAGAGAGGTAAGACGGAATCGACCAGTAGAATCCACATTTAGTCAAAGATAGCGTATCTGTTTAACACGGATATGTGGAGTAGCATTAAAGGATCCTGTAGGGTAGTTATAAGTAGAATTTTTTAAGTCGATGCACCACAAGTCACGATGAAGCTTACAAATCAGGAGACGAGAAAAATAAAATTTATAAACTTAAATCGATATATAGCGCAGACTAAAACTTTAGCCATTTACTGTAACATAAATGATTTAGAAGTTAACGCATCAGACGCACTTGGATAGAAAAGGTTAAAAAATCACTCCTTACATTTGATAATTTACAAATTGAAACAGTTTCCAACTAAATCTGTTTAGGTAGTTCCGATTTGGAACTCAGGTATTTTTCTAAATGCCGTAAAATATTTCAAAAATAAAAAACAGGACAGACGTGAATTCTGCCTTAAATATTTGTCGTACAGCCTAATTATGAAACTGACCAAAACTTAAATAAATAACGTAAAAATAAATCAATTACACTCAGCTTGATCCATATCTTGTGGTTGCGCTATTCCAATAATATAGAAAGAGCTCATCTATATTTCTTCAAACATTATTTTTTCCAAACAAGGACACAACATCTTGGGTAGTAAGATTAGAGTTCAATTACTGTCATAGTCGTTATGAAATTCTAAAATAGGACCCTAATGGGTTTATAAAACATGGACAATAATAGACTATAACTAAAATTGTTTTTTAAAAATGAAAGATTTTTATAAAAATGTGCATCATAAATTAAAACATAATTGGTTAACACAGTTGGCTATCCGAAATTGATGAAAAGCAAATACATTCTGAGCTTGACCCTATGTAGTTCAAATGCGGAATGCCTGAAGCAAACTTTAACTATGTTTTACATAATCAGGACCTTCAAAACTTAACAGGATCAAAGTTTGACCCAGCCTGCAATAACATATTTACAGTTAATACTGAAAAAACAACCATATTTAACAACATACATTCCTTTTCAATAGATAAAAACACCGGTTCAACTACGGCTCTATGGTAAATGCATTAAATAAATCACACGCATTAACCAAACGTACATAATCAAACCACTTCAGGAATGCACTAAATGTATTTTAAAAATGCCCAAAGATCTTTTTCATATTTTATTAAACTGCCTAATTTACAAATACTACCGACAGCATCGCCTACCATATATCACCCAATACAATAGAACCCAAATTAATGAGTTATTAACATCTACTGATTTTTCTACAATAAGAAATATTAATTTTTATTTCATATAAGGGTTCTCCATATTATAGCCTTCATAATAAAGTTGTATGCACCTATGTATTATTATTATTATTATTTGTTTTTATGTTGTTTTTTTTTATTATATCAGAAATGTAAGATAAGATACTGGGCAGTCCATAGGTTTACGACGCGATGATTTAATGGGATTCATTGACAGTTATTTTTATTTTCCAATTTAGCCACTATTATTCAAGAGTTTTGATGTGGGATTGATGAGTTAATAAAAGTAGAATTTTCTACAGCCTGTGAAATTCTTGATCTATTTCTCCCATTTCCTAACTTGTGCTAATTTTCCCGCCCTTCCTAGAATTATTCTCTAATAGGCAAACTTTTAAATTTAATAAATTTATCGAATTTTGTCTTTTTCAGAGGATTCCCGTCTTTTGATATTTTTACAGAGAGCAATAAGTTCCATATTAGAGAATAAGAACATTTTCTACTTTTATCAATAACATGGAGGCTGGCGTTGAAGCAAGCTTTTTACAATTGATACTTGGATCAACATAAGCAAACATGATTTGATCTTTGAATTAAAAGCAGACACATTGAACGGAGTAGCGTGGAGATTAGGCTTCTAACCTGGGAAGGTTGGGGCAATTAGGTTGGAGGGCCCTTACACGGTGATTAGCAATTGACATCTCATGCATCCACATCAAAAGGCTCGAGATTAAAAGCTAGGCTATGCTTTTGAGTCCATTCATTAACCGCCAACTGGATGCATCTCCTGCCTGACTACCAGAGGGTGGAGCTACTTCAAATCTCTCTCAAAGGGTTTGTTTGCTTTGTCTCATTATATATAAGGAATAATAAAATAGTTCCAAGTAAATTGTGCTAAGGACTTTGTAAATTGTAGTCTTTCCGTGGGAAATAGGTTAAATAACATTTTGACTTTATAGCAATATTCTTAAAATAATTATCCGCTGGCATAATATTCACGTTTTTCTGTTCGCGAAAACATATTATTCTATACTTCGATATAGAATATCGTTAACTGACCATAAGGGATCACTTAATTAAGAAAAGAAGATGGTCTGGGTGCTGGTAAAAAAACTCAGTACTAATACTGTTTATTCTGCTGCTACGTTTCGCCCCACTTAGCAGCGCTTCGTCAGAGCTAAATTAAGATAAACAATTTTTTTTCTCACTTTTATCAAAAAACTTCTTACGCCTTATTTTTATTTTCGTTGTGCTATTAATAAGTAACTGTAATTTTGACGGTTACATTTCCCCTTATGTTCCTTCAATTTTCGTTTTACTTGATTGGCGAAATATTTGTTCTTTATTTTCATTTTACTTCTTATTAGATGTACTCTTACCTTATTCGTCTTTTAGTTTTAAATTTGTTTGTTTTTACTTTCTTTAGTTATTTTATTTGATATTATTCTACGTTTTAAGTTTATGTATCTATTATTAGTATTTATGTCCATCTGATATCTGTCTTATTTTAATTTATTCTGCTCATTTTTGTATAGTTTTCAATATATTTTTACATTTTAAAGTCTAACATAGTTTACACTATTGGCATTTCATACTCATTCCATATTTACAATAATATACGTTTTTTGTATCATGTGTTTAGCCCTGGTGAAGCGTGAGGAAATGGTGCAGAATAAATAGTTTTTGTATTATTTGAGTTCCTTTTTTTTGACCGCCACACTTCATTTCTTATTCTAAATACTAATACGAGTAATGTCTACTAATCTGCAGGGTGGGGTCTAGAAATCCCTCCATACGGTTTAACCAACAATTTTAAATATTTTTTTTTTAACACAGATATAGATTGGCGTGATTCTTTTCTTCTGGTAGGTATTCAGATATGAATTTAGAGTTGAGTGGATTCGGTTACATTGAATTGTTGTTCAAAGGTTCCAATCTAGATATAATGATTGTTTTGTTTACACTACGTAATATGTAATGTGTAGTATTAGAGAGAGTTCAAGAATTTCATACTCTTTAGATTAAAAAAATATATATATTTCTATTCAAAGACAGATAGTTTGCTTAAAATACTCGTACTTTATGTAAATGTTGAACTGGTACTATTCTAAACTTTCTAGTAATTTTTATCTTCCATAAGGGACGTAAACGATTTCGGTGAAGCGGTTGCCTTTTTTTCCCAGTAACTCATATGTTATAATTTTCAAAACTTTTTTTTTACTTCTATTGTCCTCAAGAATACGAAACGTAATCTGTCATATCAAGGTATCCGGGTAAAATGGCTTTAGGTTATATGTAGAGTGCTAGTGCAGTGTCGACTAGTTAGTACTAAGTTTAGTATCGAAGTCGCCATCAAGCGTTCTGCATCAAAAACTTTTATTCCCTTTTTTTAGTATCTTTTTAATCCAGAACTGACTTAATTTATGTATATAAGTTAAGTGTTATCGGGTTTGAAAATTTAAAAAAAAGAATAAGGGACAAGTAATGACACTCTCGGTTGCAACTGAAACACTAATTTATTCATCTCAGCGCTCCTCTATATATATCATACTATCAGCTGATCGCCGCAGTCAGCTGGCATGGGAGTAACAGCTGACTCAGGCCGTAACTCCCCCACCAGTTTACGAATAATCCTCGTAAACTAATACTATATAAGATAATAACATAGAACACAAAAACAATAAAGGAAAACTATTTACAATAAAAATAAAATCCTATACACATATCATTGTTAAAACTAAGAAGCTACTTCTTCTTCGAGCAACATGCTTGTTGTGTATCTCCTCACCGTCCACTGCCGTGCCCTTATAGTCCAGCCGGTGTCCTCGAAGTCCAAAGAGATCCTCAAATGAGGAAAACCCCGTAACGGTGTGCACCGAATGATTATATGCCGCTATTGCCTTAGGCATTGCTATATCCGGTTCCAATCTCTTGTCGATCTGATATAAGCGAAGATAGTCACTCAAAGTGCCATGAAGCCGCTCTATGTCTCCTCTACTCTTTTGGTGTCCTGGTGCGTTGAAGTGCCATGTCACGTCGAGGTCCTTCATTTCAGTTCGAATCCTGGCATTGTCAAATTCTCTGCCTGAATCTGATGAGATACCCTCTGGAACTCCATGCAATTAGAACCACAATCGGAGAGCTGCCAGCACTGCTTCTGACGACTTGTCCTGCACCTGTTGCGCCATTACCGCCTTACTGAAGAGATCAATTATGGTGATCCATTTAAATCCTCTCCATGTGAATGTATCGATCTGCAGCTTCTTTGAGTACTGCATCTGCGGTAGGTGTCTCCTCTTGTCTCCCTGTTGGTGGGTTTCGGTCATGTTTCGTGAGTAGACAAACAATTTCCTACAACCTCCATGATTGTCTTCTTCATTCCCCATCGAAAGTACTTTCTCTTTAACGCGTGCAGGGTCTCCGGCGGTGAATTGTTTTGGCCTGGTGATATGCTATGGTCACTTCTTTTTGCCGTTCATCTTCCTGAAGGGTTTCCACCATCTGCTTGCAACGGATGAACCGTTTGTTCGCTGTATCATAGCCGCTTGATCTTCTCCCAAACGATGGGATTGCCCACGTAAAAGTGATGAGCTTCTCCGGTTCCAGAAGCAGCCTTCAACACTCTGCAAATCTGGTCGTCCCTCACACCTGCCTGTGACCAAATCGTCATGATTTTGCTTGTCCCATACTTGCTACATTAAACTTTGAGCAATCCAGCGGTTCGCGTCTTCCATACAATCTGTCGCCTCTTGTCATTGATGATATCCTCAAGTTCCTCCATATCTACTGGTTTCCTTCCTCCGAGCTCTCATTAGGCGAAGATTCCTCCTTATTGTCTTCCTTCGCCACATTCTGTTCTTCATCTCCGGGTGTCCACTCCTGGACGATTATCCGACCTCCTCTTCTACTGCATTTACTGTAATTGCTCGAGACAACCAATCGGCTACTACATTTTCCTTTCCTGGTTTATATACTATGTCCATTTATACTGTGCGATCTCCTTCCAACGCATAATTCTAGCCGAAGACTCCTTCAACTTTCTCGCCCATTGCAGAGACCTGCGGTCAGTGTGTACCTTAAACCTTCTGCCAAAAACATAGGGTCTAAAGTAGTCAACTGCCCACACTATTTCCAAGAGCTCTCGTTCCAGCGCACTGTATCGGATCTCCGTCCCTGTCACTACTGGGCGATCTGTCCCTTTACCTTCCTGAAACAACACCGCTCCCAGCGCGTACTCACTTTCGGTTGCCGGGTAAAGTCCGGGAACACAAACACCGGCTCTTGCTCTAGCTTCACCATACACCGTCTGATATTGTCTTCCACCATCGGAGTGATAATCACCGTTCTGCCTTTCTTGAGTAAATTGTTGAGTGGAACGAAGAACTCGGCCATTTCTGGTACAAATCTGCGGTAATAATTCAAAGTTCCCAGCAACCTCCGCATTCCCTTCACTACCCTAGGCACTGCCATCTTCCTTATATCTGCGATGTTATCTGCGTCCGGTTTAACTCCTACCCTGAAAATGGTGTGTCCCAAAAAAATTATTTGTGCTTTCCCCAACAATGATTTTTCTCCCGATAGTTTGAGCTCAAATTTCCTGATTCTCTGGAATACACTGAGTAAATGTTGCACGTGCTCGTCTCCGTTCTTACTGAACATTAGGAGATCATCCATGTAGATCTGACATACAGATTTGTTAACTTGTCCATCAGACGCTAGAAGGTTATGGGAACATTTTTTAGGCCAAATGGCATCCTTGTAAATTCACAGTGTCCTCTCTCGAATGTGAATGCTGTTACATGCTGATCTTTAGGGTGTATTTTAATTTGATGATATCCAGCTACTTGAAGGCTTAAATTAAAAAAAAAAAGGAATAAGGGACAGGTAATGACACTCGGTTGCAACTTAAACATTGCTTTATTCATCTCAGCACTCCTTTATATATTTATCATTCAATCAGCTGATAGCCTCAGTCAGCTGACGTCGAAGTAACAGCTGACTCAGGCCGTAACTTATAGAATAATATTAATGATATCCCGTCGATAATAAACCTGTAGAGTCATACCATTAATATTTCGCCGCCGGTGAGCCTGAGCAACAAGTAAGAAGGTTTTGTCGCCTAACTCTATGACTTCCTAGGAAAGTTTATTAATTTGTTTCCACGCATTCCTTTTGATAAATTTTTAAGGAGTTCTTGATTATTTTGTAAACTGTTGGAACATATTGGACTAACGTATTAAAAGAACACTTATTTAGTTATCTCTATACCATTTCATTTAGTTTCTGTATTCGATGAACTCATAATTATATGCAATCTAAAGCCAATTACATCATTATATTACAGTGACAATTGTATAATACATTATCATTGATTTATATGTGCAAAGCTGCTGATCTAATCTGAACAGAAGGAGACATCTTTTGTGAAATAAACTCCTTTAGACACCTGCCATTTGCTGAGGAATGGTTAATATTCCAGGCGTCGACCAGTCTCCATTGTAACCTAATCTTATTATACCTCTTCTTCATAGAAATAATTTCGATTGTCTGGTTCAGGAGTTTCTTATAACTTTGGATTTCCCTTAAAACAGTAGATCTCTTCGAATTTTCTTCATAAATATACTTTTGTCTTTGCTAACTTAATTGCTCCAACAACTTTTCAATTCTCTTAAAACGTGTGTTCAAACTCCATCATGGAAAATCAGCGTTTGATATTATATGCTTGCATCCTCTAACAATTAGTATTCTATTATTCCTATCCGAAGGACAAAATAGTATTCTTCAGTTATTTATTTTTTAGTAACTCATTTCTTATGACTGAAAATATCAATAAGAATAATAATTATTAATAGCAATAATAATCATTAATAAGAATAATAATTATTAATAGCAATAGTAATCATTAATAAGAATAATAATTATT
>NW_027108603.1:406807-413939 GCF_000696795.3 Halyomorpha halys
TAATTAGATTCAATATAAAATATATTTTTTAATTTCATTATTGTGTATTAAATTTATAGATTGAGTCTGAAAGGTTGTTAGCCCTCTTCGTTCCGTTCAACCATTTGCTACTTATATGGAAGTTTCAACTTCCTTTAAAACTTCAACAACGGGATGTCTCTAAGCACTCTTATTTTTTTTTTCAATACTATATTGTCAGATGCAGTATTTTGTAAAAAAAAATTTCTTGTATATTTCAATCTAGTAATCAGTATAAATGGAAATATAAATTAATTTTTAGTCATTTGCTTATTATTTTTTTTTCGCTTTTCTGGTTTTAAGTTTTTTATAATCTGGATACATATATTTATGTTTTTTTTGTATTTATAGACTTCAAATAAGCGTTTGACTCCGTGTATCACGATCAAACATAGCAAGCTTTTTTACAAGAGCATGGATTCAAGGATGTATAAATTAATATATTAAAAACTATAAATAAAAACAGTAGTTGTTACATAGCTATGAAAGTTAATAATAGAACACTGGAAATTCGAAGAGTCGTCAAACAATTTTATATAGATATAGTTGTCTAATATCTCCAATTTTATTCAACTGCCTACTACATTATGTGTTCAGTGTAACTATAAATCTCGATATCAAGATATCGAATTTGAGGTTTATGGACGACATTGTTATTTTGTCAATTGATTAACTGAGACGAAACAAATGCTCAGCGAACTCCTTGAGCAGTGCGAATCAGCGGGGTAGAATATTGAGTATTAATAACCATAAAACAAATTCACAGAAAGGAGGGGTCAAAGACAACAACCAAGAAATCTATTCTGTCGAGCAATACATTTACTTTGTACAATCCATCTCATTCAGAGATAGAAATGATGAAATAAATAGAAGGATATACATGGGATGGACAACATAATGGAGCATGAAATAGATTTTTAAAAGTCAAATACCTCCAGGGTTAAACGGAATGTGTATATACGGTTCTCAGACATGGTTGGCAATACAAAACAATTATGAAATATTGGCGAAGACACAACTGCAATTTTCAAGTGGTATGGTGAGTATCATGAGAAATGACCGCATCAGCAACATAAAAGTACAGTCTTAAATTAAATTAAAGTAAGAGTCTACTAAAGAAAGCACATCAACTGAAACGGAGGTGGGATGGTGATGTCACACTTGATGCGAGAAGAGAGAAGAAAACCAATTACAAGATGGTGGTATGAGAAAGAGTAGTACACTCTGGACTACTGTAGCTTGGAATAGGGATCTATGGAGTAGAGTAATAAAGAAACTATTGTTGCTATTATTTATATTGGAGAGTTTACATGCAACATGCAAATGCAAGAAAATATTTTATTTAATTAAATATGGAAAATTATTATTTCCTAATTAATGTAAAATATAACCAATACAGTAAATTCATCACGTTTCTAATCCGGTCTCTTTCCAAAACATTTTTTATTTCTGTAAAGAGTATAAATAAAGCTATTATAATTATTATATACTCCTATTTATGGTTTATCTGACTATATCATTTTTGTTTTTTTATTATTTATTTCTTCACAAGCTTATTACTTCAGTATTAAGTTTCCATGTAAGACAACTTAACAAAAGACTAAAACAAGAAGAAAAGGTTTCCAGATTGCAATTTATTCACCATTCACGTAACTATATTGACATACTATATTGAGTCTTGGAACTCCCCGAAACCGTCGAATTTCACTGGTATTCAATCTTTACTATCCAAATTATTCCGAAGAATCCTTAATGCTGCTTATATTATCACATATGAAATTATCCATTAAGACCATTTGTTGCGGATATGACCCGGAATACATATCCTTTAATTATAAACTCCTTGTGACGCAAAACCACTAGTCTGTAATCCCAATCAATTCCAAATGACCTTCGAATAGGTCTAATAAGAAGAGAGGCATGGGACCTCCTAATTTACTATGGCCAAGTACATTGTACAAGTACAAGGCCAAGTACATTGTACAAGTACAAGGCCAAGTACAAGTACATATATTTGAATAAATATACGTATAAATTTCAATATAAATAGATATAATATAAAGAATTATAAAGAAAAAAATTCTGGTACTTTCACATACCACACTACTTTGAGTTGAAATTAATCCTCACTCGTTCTATGTATCGATATTTCTATATTATTAAAGTGGTGATAATTTCCGGTAATAATTTTACAAATGAGCCTTTCAGTTGACAGAGAGACTAAATCCAATTTTAACAGTTTTCAGAAAAAATACTTTCTCGTTGCAAAATTTTATCGTTTTTCATTTTCCAAGTACTGCAGAAATTCAAAAATATAACAATTTATTAAATTTATATTCTGCTATTAAACATTTATTCAAAGCTGACTTGTTTTAAAATAATTATTGAAAATACTAAGAATAAATTTATAGAGATAATCATCCTGTCGACTGAAAGGCTCATGTATAAGTTAAGTCAATTTTTTTTAAAATTTTATTTATTTATTGCTATTTACAACTGTTCATTATAATACATTTAGTAAATCTGATCTCACTTAAATTGGAGTGTTACAGGCGTGTAGAGAAATTACTCATTGGTAGTACTCTAATGACGTTTTTCATTAGCAGGTCTTGTGGCCATCTTCTTTTCAGGGGCCTCGGAGGATTGTTAGGAATGGAAGAGGAAACAAAGTTAGAAACTAGTGGGTTTGGGTGGCTAGGGAGTTTGATTTTATTTGTGATAAAGAAAGGAGCATTGAGGATTTTACGAAGGATTTTGGATTGCAATGACTGATAGGCCTTATTAAAGTAATGAATTGGAAGCTTAGACCTAAAAATGATTTGGACGTTTTCGATCATAACTCGCTCCCTTTTAATCCGATTGTCTTCATTCTTGCTGCATTCGTTTCAGCAGTAAATTTTCTACAAGAAACATTGCATTGAACGTTTCTAGAATGTGTTATTTAAGAGAAAAAAATAATTTGCACGTTTTCGATCATAACTCGCTCCCTGATCATCCGATCGTCCAGTAAGTGCGTAATAGTCGAAATCAGTGTGCAGTTTCCTGTCTTTTCAGTCTTGTGGGAAGATTCCAGGTTATTCGTTTGTCCAGATGTAGTTCAAGGCAGCGGATCTATTCGACAGGAGTAAGATCAACATTATTAAAGGAGACTGTAGGGCAGTCGGTAGGTTTACGACGAAGGGTAAAGGTGATTTGATGGGATTTATTTTAATCCTCCAATTATGACACCATTCTTCGAGGGCTGTGATATGGGAAGTGAAATTTAAAATTGATTATTTAATATTTATCAATCCATTACCTTCTAAGATTTAATATGTTAAATATTGTTCCTTCTAAATAATTTGGTTTTCCAACGTTATATAATACGTTTGCATTACAACTTTTATTTCTAGAAATATGTTTTAACCTGAAAAAAAAAATTTTCCTCTTATCTCATTAAATTAAAAATTAAATTCGTTCAAAGTTTATATTTTTGCATTCACAAAAGAAATAAATATGTGAGATTTACAGTACAAATACTTTTATGGTTTATACTTATTCATTACTTATAAATAAACTATATGCATTTTCATTAATAAAAATGCGAAATAGTCGATTATTTCAAATAAAAAAAAAATTAACGTGTTTGGTAGAAGCCAATTTGAAAATTCGGAATTGTCAAAATGTCAAACTATTACAATGAGGATAAGGCCTAGCTGATATTAAAAATCATTTCATTATACATTAATATAACGGCTTTAATCAAAATCATTAGAACCATTTTTTTTTATTTATTTATTTATTTGTTGATATTTACAACTGTATAAAAAAATACAACCAGTAAATTTGATCGTAATGACTTATGATATGATACAGGATGTAGAGAAACTACCCAGTAGTAGAACTCTAAAACAGTTTACAATATAAGGTCACAAGACCATCTACTTTTCAGGCGCCTTGGAGGATTGCCAGGAATGGAAGAGGAAGCAAGGTTAGAAACGAGTGGGTTTGGGTGGTTAGGGAAGATCCATTTTTAAAAAATATATAAATATTGATTGATTATATTAAGTAGCATCGGTCTGTCGATTTTATTGAAAAAGTTGCAGTCACTTGCGAAGCATTTTTGAGCTAGGCTGTTCGCACATATAATTCGAAATTTTTGAGCTAGCCTGTTCGCACATTTAATTCGTAATTTTTGAGCTAGCCTGTTCGCACATAAATTCGAAATTTTTCACGATCGCAATACTGCCCCTCACTATATACTCTATATAAAGATAAGTAAAAGTAAATTGAGGAACTAACTATTCTAGACTTTTAACTGCCCGTATTCTTGTCTTATATTTTACATTTCGGAAATACAATAATTTCTCAGCTAATTGTTCGGGTTTATCTTGTAGTTAATCTACAATTGCAGACGCTTAAGACAATGCCCTTGGTATTAATTAAACGATCTAGTCCCTAAGTTAGGATAAGAGGAAGCTAGGAAGCTATTAGAGCATGAACCTGCTTCCAGAAGTTGCCCCCCCCTCCTGCCCCACCTGTTTAGCGGCTAGGGAGTTCTGTCGGCTACATGTAAATTGTGCTTTACATTATTCATAGGGTATGGCTAAGCCAATACAACGGGGTCACACCCAGTCCTCTTTGGGCTGTATTTTTATTCAAATTGTATGACCCAAAAGAGTCATCAAACCCTTTTCCTTACGCCTCAATTTGAATTCCTCACTCTTTAAGGAGGATATTTGTGTCATTATCATACCACCCGCTAGGATTTAAATTGGTATTAGTTTAATAATTTTTTGAACTAATAATTTTAAATTGATTAACTGCATTGTTATGTACTGTCTTGAGATTTAATCGGGATGGCAGGATAATCGCTGAAGGCATTTATCCAAAAATAAATAAATTAATTAATTATGTATTGAGTCCTAAAAAACTATTATTATGATTGGATTCTTTTCCAAAGGCTATTTGTGTATTTACCAGTTTACCAATTATATACCTTTATATTTATAAAATGTTGTTACTATTAATTATAAAATATAATAAGGGGTGGTATATTGGGTTATATAATAGTATATAAACTACATAAAGAGATTAACTATTTATTTACAATTTATTACTATGATTAAAATGGTTGTAATAATTCCGATAAAAGTTGCCATAAAATATGATTCTTACATTATTGCTTATTGTTTAATTTATACTTATAGCTGTTGATTTAAATGATTCATGCCGTGGGATGTAGTTCCGTAGGTGTCGTCTCGTTCATCAGGGATCTCCAGGTGTCGTGGCCCTACTTACGACTTAGTCTGGTCGAAGTGCATCTTGCTCCGTTCCGGCTTCTGTTGCTCTCTCAAGCCTGGTCCTCTCTCGTCTAAGCCTGACTCTTGACTGTATCTTTTTCTGATCTCGTTGCCCTAATCCTTTTCTCCCACTTCCCTTTTGGGGCGTTACCTTATTTTTGAATCTCATTTCTCATAGGCCATCGGTGACCGAACGCTCCCGAGGGGGACATAGGACGTCCCCCTCCTCAGGCCCAAGAGTGGGTGAAAAAAGTTTGACATGTCCAGGTTGTCCAGGGCCTGCATCTGCTTAATTTGATTCTGGTCCCTCATCACAACCTGTCATTTTTTGTGATGACACTTAAAGGTTAGCCAATCTAATTTTCTCTGGGGACTCTTGTAATGTGACAAACTTAACACAGATGTTTCCTTATCCAGGGACGCCCTAAAGGGTTCGTAGAAGGATACCCTGACCAGGTATAGGGGCAGATGACGAATACCCAGGATTGTCAAAAGGTCAATACACATCAATATCAAGAAAGTAGCGAATATCCAGAGAATTCAAAGAAAACTACAACACATTATGGATGATTAAGAACCGTAACTCTTTGTACCTCCTGCTCAATTGCTTTCAGGTTTGTTTGTTACATAAGAGAACACTCTTTCAACTTATTCGTCTTCGTTTTTCACAATTTACAGTTTAAAAAATGATTTTTTGTACTTATTTTTGGATATTTTTGAAAAGTATTTCGTGAAAACATTAAAATGAACCAATCAAATTCTCAAGAAAAAATATTCCAATATGTTATTAGAAAACGTCATGAATGTTGTAAATATTAAAAAATAGAATATTATTTATCCAAATTAATAAATAAGAACTCCTTTAATGACTTACTCTTACTTTTGTGAAATAATAATTAAATAAAATAAAACCAACTTTTTATTTTAGGGCCGACCAATACGCGTTAATTAGTATAAAATAATAAATCTGCTACAATATTGAGTGAAGCGCAGTATAAAATTGTTAAAAAAAATAAAAATAAAATTAAAATAATTCATGGGCTTTCAAACCGCAGTAAATATCAGGAGAAATTAATTTTTTATTTTACTTTTTCAGTTATTTACTTTTGACGAAGTAATTTCCTCTATCCTAGCTATGCGCTGAATGGCACAGAATCCGCGACTGGGCTTGGGATGAATAATTCTTCACGGAAATATTTTATTGCTTCCTTTACCTTTTTATCTTTCACTCTTCTATTCTATTTATTTATTTATTTTCCATTTATTATAATTTTAAATTCCCTTATTTCATCCATTATCTATATACATGTTCTAACTTAATTAATTATTTTTTCGAAAATATTAAAATACATTTTTTATCAATAGCAAACAGATTAGGAAAAACAGGGACAACAAATATAGTATTATTCCACAACAAAACCTAAGCCTCTGAGGTTCACTAAATTGCTAACCAGTCAACCAGAGATTCCACAGCCACATCTCATAACAACATCCTAAAGTAATAGCGATAGAGTAACAAACAATAAGTGGAGTACTCTCGGAAGAGAAAGGTAGAGAGACTAAAAACTTTCAGGAAGGTTACATTTTAAAATATAAAAAATTAAAATAAACATTATGTTACACTCATCAGCTTTTGTAGAAAACATTTGTGGAGTACAATTTCAACAAAAAATATGTTAATTTACTCATATCCTTAGGACCGGGGAGAAAAATTTTTTATTTAACATAAACGTTATGTAAGGATTTTGCAAAATTATTATCCATTTTTAAAAAATATATAAATATTGATTGATTATATTAAGTAGCATCGGTCTGTCGATTTTATTGAAAAA
>NW_027108603.1:413989-426608 GCF_000696795.3 Halyomorpha halys
TTTATAAATGTTTATACTTATCCAAAATTAAACCTTTACAGACCTACCTGCCACTATCTATCGTCGATACGGCATACTCTACTAGTAAAAAAACCTTTTTATTTATTGAAATTTTTGCATTCAATTTCTAGCATCTGGGAATTTCTTGAGTGCTACTCATCGGGCAAGAATAAACTCAGACTCATCTTTAGGCAGACAGTGAGTACCCTCAAAAGAGTTGGTCATTTAGGGCTGTTATTTCGAAGAGAAGGGTAGGAAAGACGTACTTAGGGGCGAAGAGAGGATAGCCTCACTGATAACCAAGCGCCTCATTGAAGAGACCACCAACGTATCTTGTTTTTTCTTCCTTTAAGAGGAAATATTAAGATTTTATTTTTTAATCTTCCAATAATAACCCTTATTGATACCTGTTTTGAGTTAAATAATGATAAATATTTTGATGTATGCCTAAGCATATATACATGGAAATATTTCACCTTTTGATACAAAAGAAATTATTAAAAATAATGACTGTTGTGATAAACGGGGTATAGGCAGTAGAAAATATGAAACGAGAAAAAAAAATCTTGTCATATAAAATTGGATCATTTGATCTGGTTAAATGTCTGGGATTTAGGAAAAGGATAACGTAATTGTATCATAAATATTTTTAATTTCAAAGTAGTGTGTATTAGTTAATTGCAATGAAATTGTTATTTTTATAAATAAACAATAATAATAACCTATGATATAATAATGGTTATGATAAACAGTAACATTGTTTTGGTGGTATTTAATAAAAATGTGCTTCTAGTTAGAACTTAAAGTAATTACATAAAAGAACGAAGAAATAATTCAATGTAGAAGCAGAAGTATGGAAAAGGTGTAAAGGAATACATTAAAGTCATGTACTAGGACTTTTATTTATATTGTGTCTAATTTTTT
This sequence comes from Halyomorpha halys, assembly GCF_000696795.3. NCBI lineage: Eukaryota > Metazoa > Arthropoda > Insecta > Hemiptera > Pentatomidae > Halyomorpha > Halyomorpha halys. The sequence continues at coordinate 414,914 of NW_027108603.1, forward strand.
TTTTTATTTATCTTATATAGTATGAAATTATTATCCTTTCTGAAAATTATATGTTTTTTTTTTATTATTACTAATTGTCCCTGGAATCTATAAGAGAACAAACCAAAATATTTTAAAAAGTAAATAATATGATCTTCATTTAGAATTAATTTGATTAGCCTTATGATTCAACTAATTTGCTACGTAAGTTTTCAAAAATCATACACCAAAGCCTGATGTAGACTTTATTTTATCTGAACATTTTATTAGTAGTGAAATGAATATATATTTAATTGAATAGATATTAACTATCCACCAGGATATTAAAATAATTTAGGAATATGGTAACCCTTTATAGGATCAGTAGAATATATTCAACAATAACAAAAAATTAACTAAAGAAAAATAACAACAATTTTATATATGTATAAAATGGAAAGATTTTGGGCGTGAAGCTTAGGAAGTATACATCTTGTCAGGGGTATTGTGTATACCGATTTGTCTCTTTCTGAAGAATAAGAAAGATACATTACTGATTCCATTGATCGATTCTATATTAACAAAATATTTAAAAAACAACCCTAATAAAGCTTCAAAGTAGGTGGATAATTTTTTTTTTTAATGTAAATCATGTGCAAATAATTGTATGGTTATAGTCCTAAACCAACTTCCAAGTTTCTTATAGATTGATTGAGTGGTGATGAAGCTATCTTAAATTTGCTATTATTCAATGGAAATTGAGGGTTAATGTAAGACGAAAATGTTGGGTCCGAAAATTTCATTTTCTGATTTTTTCGAAAATTCGTATTGTTTTCGTTTTTAAATCATTTTATTTGAATGGCGTTTAAATTATCTACGAAACAAAAAATAAAATCATTTACTTTAACCCTAAAAAAAAAAAAAAAAAATAGAATTTAGGCAGGTTCTCTTTGAATTTTGTTTATTTTTTATTTTAACTTGAAAGCTGTACACCACTGTACATTCTAAATGATCATTCGAGTGATTGATAATTTCCTATATTGATCCTTATTGGACCAATATGAGTGATGAGATATGAAATAGTTTTTGTATTACAGTTTTATGGAAACCGGTTAGTTAAGTGTTTTATTTACCAATTTTTATTATATATTATTACCATATATTTTTTAAAAATATTATTACCATATATTTTTAAAAAATATTATTACCATATATTTAAAAAAAATATTATTACCATATATTTTTTAAAAATATTATTACCATATATTTTTACTACATATTGTTATTTATTGCTATCAACTAACTAAATTTAATAAATAATTAATTCAATCATTAATCTGAATGTTTGCTTTTAATTTAATACATCGATTGACATCAAACTTTCAATTAATTTATACACATCACTAGATCTAGGATGTCTGCTAGTATGTATTTAAAGTTTTATTTTAATATTGTTATGAGCCAAAAAAATACAAACTTTACTTATTACAACAAAGAAATTAAATTAAAAGCTTATACATCAAGTCTTTCCTTTTTGAATACCTAAATAAAAGAATAGAACTTGACAAAGCAAACTCTATATTTCATTTGCACACTTTCTGTCGGCATTGTCCTACACTTGACTCTTGACGAGTGATGACACGGCAAACTTGAATTTCTAGATTAAAGAATTTCATTTTCTTTACATATGAGTCGTTTCACTCAAAATAAATTTCCATATGAGGTTATTATTGGAAGAAAAAAAAATCTTGAGTTTCCAATATAATTAATAATGCCCCATATTACAACCCTCGAAGAATAGTGTCGAAATTGGAGGATAAAAATAAATCCCAACAAATCACATACTCTGCGTCGTAAACCTGCCGACTGCCCGACAGTATAATTTAATAATGTGGCTCTTACCTCTGTAGAACAGATTCGTTATCTTGGACTACACCTTGACAAACGACTAATAACAGATTCCGACTATTACAGCACTTACTAGACAAACGGTCTAAACATCCAACTCATTACAAAAGACTGATCTACATGACAATAATAAGGCCCATCTGGACATACCGAGTTGAGCTTTGGGGCTCCACTAAACCTTCGAATTCCTCTCGTATCCAATCCTTCGTAAAATCCTCAATGCTCCTTATTTTGCTACTAATAAAACCATCTATAAAGACCTAAATGTTCCTTATCTAGTCCGGACTTGATATCATTCCTCCCATTATAAACTCTCTAACCACCCAAACCCACTAGTTTCTAACCTTGCTTCCTCTTCCATTCCTGGCAATCCTCCGAGGCGCCTAAAAAGAAGATGGCATCGTGACTTTATATTGTAAAATGTTTTTAGAGTTCTACTACTGAGTAGTTTCTCTACATCCTGTATCATTATCATTATGTCATTATGATCAAATTTGCTTGTTGTATTTTTTATACAGTTGTAAATATCAATAAAAAAAATTGATAATGCCTATGTTGTATAGGAGAAAAGGTCGTAATAAAGGTAATGGGGGGGGGGAGAGTTACTAAATGTAGTTTAATGTCACCTTCATATCATTCGACAATCGAGATATTCCCACGAAAAACACATTTTTCCCTATAAGATTTTCCACTTTAGATAGCTATTTGTTAATTTTGGTTATTGGCTGTTGGTATTCTGTTGAAACCTTTATTGGCTTATTGGTTTCAGATAAGGTAAATTAACCGGTATCTAGGGGCTATATTATTATTTAATAAAATTTCTCAACAGTTATGAGAGATTGATGAAGACAAACTTTATAGATATATCAAATAGGCAAGAGTGCCTAAGATCATAAAAAATATATTAGTAGGTTAAATTTATTGTTAAGTATATGTTTTGATAATTGGTAGTATTTTTTCTGTAGCCTTTTAATGTTTTATTTGGATTAAACAATCTTTAAACTGGTGTTTGCCAGGTCAGAAACAGCATTTTAGCCTATAAAATTAAAATGATTTTTATAAAATATGACCACAGTAATATCAAATTTTGATAATATAATGATAATAAATTAGGAAATCACCTCAACAACATAAAAGATAAAATTAAAAATAATGATAAACAAAATTTAATTTATAAAATTCATTTCCATAATTGTGAAGGTGTATATATTGGTGAAACTCCCAAAATATTAACAACTAGAATTGAACAACCTAAGGGTAATTGTAAAATTATCAAAACTATCAACATTACAGAACTGGCCCAACATAGGATAAAACGTAAATATAATTTTGATTTTAAAAACCCTAAAATTTTGGAAATAGTTAATTACACTAAAAATAGGAAAATTACAGAAGCAATACGCATAACCTTAAACATTTATAATTCGATTCATTTTAAGACTGACATTAATAATTTAAGTACACATTATATAGGTATTATAAATTATTTAGAAATATAAATAGTTAAACGTCTATATAGAATTATATTCTATAAAGTTTAATATATTAGTGATGGATTGTAAATAGGTTTTAGAAAAGATTTTAATAGACTTTTCATCTTTGAAAGAATAGAGGTAAGGAATAATTAGCGTAGAGGTAATATATTTTATACTAATATTATCAGGACGTGTTGTTAACATGATGTATCTAGATTTCTCCTTATTTTATATACGAAATTTTATTTATTACTTAATTTAAAATCAAGTGAAACACAATGATTATTGTGATTTTGATATACATAAGACTAAACAAGGAGACCAGATTAATTATAAAATTTGAAATGTGAAGAAATAATTATGTTAAGGTAAATGTTTTAAATAAATTTTTGTTTTTGAATTATGGTATTGTTGTAAGGGTAGTACGATAATTGTTAATTTTTACCTGATGATGGGGCGATGGCCGTAACTGATAAATCAAAATAAAAAAAGTTAGGAGTTATTCACTTCAACTCATTAAATAACAGAATTTTAAATTATAAAAGCCACACTCCAAAGGCTTACTGAGAATATTTCTGTAAAAAATAACAATTTCTAGTAAATTTGAGAAATCCCATGCCTAAATTCCATTTATATAAAGATATTTTTTTTCATTAAGCATTTCTAATGTCCTTATAAATCATCATTCAATGTCTTTTACATTTAATGATTTCAATCATTATCATAGATTTGTATTGTCTACACAGCAGTTTCAGCATTGTTACCATAAAGTTTATTATCCAGTGGTAAAATAATAAGGAGATATTGTGATCAGGAATTGCAATATCGAACTAAAAGTTAATTACCATTAGTCGATAATTTTTAGATCTGAATACCGGAATACCGGTTTAAATACCGGTAGTAGGAATTTTAGGAACGAAAGAAAAAACATCAGGTTCTAACTAAATAAGAGACTAAATATCACAAAAAATATTTGTAACTAATAAATTATAACAGTATGTAGAGAAATCACAAAAAAAAAATAATAACAATAAGGAACCTCTCTTGTATTTTAACTCAATTCAGTTGGTGGTACTATTACAAATTTTCGGAATGTTATCTTAAAAAAACATAACGCATCAATCGTACTGTTATTAAGCCTGTATCTTTTGAGCTCTGCTCTACCCCTCACACGTGGGGGATAGAGTGGGCTCAGGGATCCTCAGGTCGATTGTGTAAATATTAGGGGTATTATTCATGATGTTGTGTTAAATGTTATATGTTTTACCATGTTAAATGTTATAACTATAGGATTGTGAGCAGCCCTATTTGAAGTCATGTTAAACGTTAAATGCATAAGAGTCCCTAGCGGATTTTCTCAGCAACTTGTTGTATAAGCCTTTATGTTTATAACCTTCCTTCTAGACCCTCATGTTATTGTTTACTTCAGTTTTGATTTAAGTAATTAATTAAAACATGCCTAGAGTGAGTGAAAAGTGGAATTTGTGTGAAAGTTTAGCTTATGAGTGTCTTATTGATCTTCAAACTTGTGAAGAAGAGAATGAAGATGAGCTAATTGACAACTGTATTGAAAGTCACAACAACTAATATGGTGGCGATCTCAACTGGTCTATTGTGTGACGTCATTCTCGATTTAACTGACCAAGTAACAGACTCTCAGCCATGTTAAATGTTATTTCGTTTTACCACAGCAAAAGAAGGCAATTTTTTTCGATTTAACACGAGTTTTTCCATTTAACACGCTTTGGAAAATTATTAGGTAATGAAGGAGAAGGCAGACTAGAAACATATGAGAGTGTAAATGTGGCTAGAGATTGTATTATTTTATCATCATGTTATTTTATTTATTTATTTTTTCATTCACATAGAGAGATTTTTTTTTCGTTTATTTATTTATTTTTATGCTTATTTTAGTATGAATGTGATCATTCATCACTATTACCTATTGCCCAGCAGTTTATTGTGGCAGATTATAATACCTATCAATAAATAAAAAATATTTATTTAAAATTAAGCTTGGAACGTAATTTTGTTCAAAAATAAGCAGCTGTAGAAAACTCTCTTCGATCACCCATGCAATGCTAGTTGCAATGCGCGATATACTTTTTCCAAATATTTATCTCTAAATCCCTCATCTTCAAATAAATAGATTTCTCGTTGAATTGTTTTTGATACAACTGATTTCTTTTTGTATTTTGCTTTCAACAGTATTTGGATTTTTCTGTTTATTTTTTTTTTTTTGGTATAATACATCTATTACTCCTGATTTAATTCCATCTGTATAGCGCAATTGCTCATTTTTACTAATCAATTTTCCAATTTTTTTCATAACCGTTGCTCCATCAGTCGTTTTAGATATAACATCTTCTTTCAGGGATAATCCAGGTCTCCCCAATTTAGATTTAAGCACTTGCACACATTTTTCGGCTGGAATACTTCCCGAGACGTCTTCTTCTAATTGAGTAGAAGTGCGAAATTCTCGAAATGGCAAACCATCCCGTGCTGCCATTTTACTTATAATTTCATTCAAATTATTTTATTTTCAGAATAATCTGAAATCCCCGATGGCTTGGGCTTTGAAACTGTGCTTAAATTTGTATCTTCATCCCAATTAGATTCTTTCCTCTTTAAAAAAATTTGTATCATGTTTCCTTTTTAATTGCTTATAGAGTTAATACGTATACTGTTTTGCTTTGTTGGCAACCCCTAAACATATAGCGGAAACAATTTATATAAATTTCGAGTAAATACCGCAAAAACGGTGTTCAGGCCACTTTTATTCCATTATCCCAATTCTATTAATTCTAAACCATAAATTCCAAACTCACCGAATTTCAACTGTGTAAGAATCTCTAAGTGAGCTGTTGCTTAGAGGTAATGCCTAACTACTGCAGTATAACCTCTTTGGATTGGAGATAACAGTGTGATGGTAATCTTAGCTAGTGGAGTGTATTTTGTTTTCCCTTACCAAGTGTACCAGTTGTAATTTTTACTTCCTTTTCACCTTAACAGTTTTTTAACTGTTATGTCAGAAAACATAGAGTCTATTTCACCTAATATATCAAACAGTGTTATGAAACATTTATTGACAGTCACAAGTGTAAAACTAACTATTCATAAATACAACAGTGCTTATCTTACTTTGTTACAGTAAAGCAGTAAATGGTTTATTTCAATTTATCATTTAACTGTTTTCACCCTCCATCAAACGCAATAGTTAATACCCAAATAAATTATCCGAAGAACTAAGCTTATTCTGGGCATAGTGTAAGGGTGTCCCCAGGACAACCAGGCTGTGGTCCCAACAAACGGTATTTAAACTTGTCAATACTGGTATTACAATATTTTACAACTGGCTCCAAATACCGGTATTCTGTATACAAGTGTACCGGTATTGCAATCCCTAATTGTGATTATCACATAGTATGTTGATCTGTCGTTGAATAAAGAGGGTAAGAAATAAAAGTGTTATTTATTTTTCGCTAATAGCCTTTTCTTAAAGTAATTAGTCTTTGTTGGCAGAACTGCTAGATATTCATGAGTTTTTGCCCTACTACCCGACTAGTTTGTTTGCTTTGGAAGGTTTGGTCAGGTTGGGCATACCTCTACAATTTGTTTGCTTAGGAAGGTTTGGTCAGGTTGGGCATACCTCTACAATTTATAGCAGAGGATGCTTTGTTGTAAGGATCAGGATCATTGCTTCTTCTTCCCAGGCTCCTGAATTATTAATCTACTATTTCAGTGAAGGCTTACTGTTTGTAGGTTTAATCCCATTTTCTAGCAATAAATATTATATACGTTGGAAATAAAAAGAAGTAAACGAGAAACCTCGTTTTATTAATATTTATTCCGGCCCAGAGGAGTTATTATTCAATTCTTTACCGTGGGTTGGTAAGCGCTGCGGCACATCATTCCTTCAGCTTATAATTTAAACAAAAGTTCTCCAAGCCACCGTTCTTATTTGGTTATACAGTTTTAACGAGACCGGTTGAGTTCCATTTAGAATGTCCTAGATTCTATCTTCCCCTGAAGGACATAAGTATAATTCAACCTATTAACATCATTACTTTCCATCTCTAGAACGATCCCCCTAATCTCCAAAAGACATCTTCCTTAGCTGGTAAAACTATCACACGTTTGATAACTTCTGGCGCACTTATCAAATCCGATACACCTTTGAATCAAATTTCTGAAAAACAAAACAAAAAAAAAAGAACACACTGTACATATAATTCTTCCCACGTTAACGTATGTTTTGATATATATTATTATTACTTCCGCTTAACTATATGTGAAATATATTATTATCTTATTCTTGCAATCGTGTGAAATTTCGAATATAAAAAGTTGTACGAAACTGAAATTACGTATTTAAGGGAGGTATATTCCTGAGGTCTTACAGAAAATGTTTTGGATAATATTGACTCAGAAGAATGCCACTTTATATCATCGATTTTCACATTTTTCTTTTTGGTTTTAACGGTTTTTTATTAAGATCCTTATTTCAGCCTAAAATTAAATGTTTTTTTTATATCAGTTAGATGTTTTCATCATTGAAATATTTTAAGAGCGCTTAAACGGACTTTAAAAATATCCTCATCAAGTTCCTTCACTTCTGTTTATTTGAATAACTAACCTTCAAAAATATTCATTAGCGATGAAAAATGGATAAATATAAACTATTAAATGATTTGATAACTAACGCAAGGAGATAAGAGAAAAACTATTTTTTTCGGATTGAAAACATATTTCCGAAAATAAGAGTTATAACATAGATGTGTTATATGATGTTGGGAAGCCAAAGATTTTTTTAGTTTACTTAACCTATTTATGAGTCTTTTATAGACAGGATTACTCTATAAAATTTAGTATTTTCAATATTGATTCATAATTAAGGTTTCCCACTTTATAAGAGGCTAGGCAAACCCATAGGATTGACCCTCGGGTACAGGAGCAGAATTGATAATTATATGCCACAGACAGATCCGAACCCTAGATTTAGTAGCAAAGTTCCTTTCACACTGAGCTACACACTTCTATCGTAGTTTTACAAGTGAATTTTTTTTAAAGACTAATTTATCTAATCTAACCATTGATAGAACTCCAAAAACATTTCTTGAGGATAAGATCTCGAGGCCATCTTCTTTTCAGACGCCTTTGGAAAATTATTAGGTAATGAAGGAGAAGGCAGACTAGAAACGAGTTGGTTTGGGTGGTTGGGAAGTTTATTATGGAAGGATTGGTATCTGGTTCTGGTCAAATCGGCAATATATGGGACATTGCGGTCCTGATGGATGATTTGATTTGTGACAAAGTAAGGAGCATTTTAGGATGGATAAGGATTAGGATTTTACTAAGGATTTTGGACTGTAAGGATTGGATTCCTATTTATCCTTTAGTGGAGCCCCATAGCTCAACTCCGTATGTCTAGATAGGTCTTATAACAGTCATGTAGATCAGTCTTTTGTAATGTATTGGAAGTTTAGACCGTTTGTCTAGTAAATGTTGTAGTAGTCGGAATCGACAAGCAGTTTCCTGTCTTTTCAGTCTTTTAACATATTTTTAATTTACTTTTAACAAAAATTTTAACATAACAATTTTTTAGAAAAATTGTAACATATTTTTAATGTACTTTTTCGAGCACTTTTCAAGGTTTTTATCTTAGTGTCAATTTTTAAAACTAAATTTAGTAAATAGTTACTATCTCTCTTTCAACTGAACGCCTCATATCTATAAATTCCACTGTTATAAAATTCCAGTTAGTATCAGAATAATGAAAGGGGATATGACTAGCTTAGCTTCAAGTACGGCCAGGTCCACTTAGCAACAGTTTTAGGAGATCGAAAAAATCGCAAGATGTTTTGAACTGCGATCCACCAATGTATGAATTATTACTAAAATTAGAGTAATTTTCAAGTGGAATTAGAGTATGAGAAATCTTGATAATAAACACCCTCAAAAGTTGTTATGTTGGCCAACGGAAAGGGACACATTAATAGTTCTTTAAACATGGCATTGAGGAGATTGTGTATGGTAACAGTATCTTTCAAAATGTGTTATTGTGTTGGGGTAATAATACAAAATTTCATCGTAGCATTTTATCAAAGTGCTTGAAGAATAGACTCACGCCAATATTTTACCGATTCAGACCGACCGATTGATAAAAGTTCTTTTAGTTGCGTTATTTATCCGTAAGTAACTTTTTTATATGTTTCCATACCTTTAAAAATCATTAAAGACAAATTATATGTTCTAGATCTGTTACTTTGCGTCTGAACGTTACAAGTGATATATAATTGAGTAGGTGAAGTAACACTATATGTTAGTATGTAACTAGTTATCTTATTTATTTAGTTCATGAATTGGTACCACCGCCTGTTGATACAAGGTGTGTAGCGTTATCATTTTGCCTGAGGTAATGTTTCTTGGAACAAGAACTCAAAGTTAGATACGATTAGGGAAAGTTGGGAAATGTTATTTGGCAACAAGAGAGGAAGGGCGAGGCAAATTTACTCGGAATGGTAACATCAACTCCAATAATATGCATGTTTGGGACGAAAGCCCTCGAGCAAGATTAGTAATTTACTTTGGAGTTGTAATGTTAAGAATATACTCCACACGGCCGGTAATATAATAGTGTTCATAGGCTTTCTCTACTGTACAGAACTGTGTATTCAAAATTATTATTCCGTTATTATTATAGAATAATTTTTATTATGATTTATTGTTATTATTTTTCAAAATTACCATCGGCCAGTTGAATAACCTTTCAAAACAAGATTAGTTTTTTTTACCCTCTGTTTCTCTTCTTCTGATAAGCGGTTACGATGCTCATCCTATTTTTAATAGTATTTGATTTAGTTGCTATAATTTTATATCAATTTAATTTGAGTATATCAAATATAAATATTATTCACCGGGTGATGGGATTCAATTTTTTTCATGATTTTCAAAACTAAACTTAAAAAAAAAATATTACTCTATTTTAGGGTTAATGATATTTAGTCAACATCAGGGGCCGAGCTAGGTATAATTTTATTGAATATCTCATTTCCCCATAACTTTAAACTATCGACGACATTTATGTACTGTGAGTTTTTTTTTTTTTTTAATATTTGTTGCTTGTTATAAATTTTGGTTGTGCTATTTTTCTGTAGAGAAGTCTTCAACAACTTTTGCTTTGCATGCCATTCTGAAAACAATGGCGAAAGATTCGACACCTAAACGTCGATTAAGCAGTGCCACCTATAGTATACATTTGACAGACATGATTTTCAGGTGAAGAGACAAAATCATTCACATAAGAAGTGTTGGAGCCTTATTAACTTTAGCTCGCACAGTTTAGAGTATTTCATTTAAATACTTTTTCATATGCATTTCATTTAAATGTAAGTATTTTACATTTAAATTTAAACATCTTGGACCGAAAAAGTCGGTGGTCGGTTTAATGATACACCGACAAGATATGTTAGGTTCCTTGAAATATTGTTCAAGCATCCATTTAGGTATACGAACCTTTTTGAATGGAAAAGATAATTTCAATAATTTTTAATACTTTTGTATTTATCAAATTCAAGGAAATCTGTAATAATGAAGTCGAATTCTATTGTATCTAAGAATTATTCTGGAAACTCATTGATAAACTTAGTAGCAATGGTTTGTAGATTCACATATCATGATTCGTACTGATTTCAGCAGTCATTATAATCACAAATACAAAGAAATTAAGTTGCATAGATTTATTGAGCAAACAAATCTCTAGTGATGATTTTTGCATAATGAAATAGGAATAGGAATTCTTTCATAATGAATATCAGATTATCATCTTTAGAAGTTTCATAAAAAGTCCAAACAGGTTATGGTGAAGAAGGCTTTCTTTCCGTGAATATAATAATAGGTTATCTTGAACAGAGAGGTCTAAATCCTCTTCTACCATCCTAGATGATACTTGTGATAAATGAAATATCAATTTTAAACTAACTTTATTTAGTTTTGATAGAACGGACAATAGATCGAGATGGAGTTATAGGTTGGGGTAATTTCACAACATATTTAGAGTTTATATATATATATGTGTATGTATATATATATATATCATTTCTTGAGGATAAGATCTCGAGGCCATCTTCTTTTCAGACGCCTTTGGAAAATTATTAGGTAATGAAGGAGAAGGCAGACTAGAAACATATGAGAGTGTAAATGTGGCTAGAGATTGTATTATTTTATCATCATGTTATTTTATTTATTTATTTTTTCATTCACATAGAGAGATTTTTTTTTCGTTTATTTATTTATTTTTATGCTTATTTTAGTATGAATGTGATCATTCATCACTATTACCTATTGCCCAGCAG